>NC_056749.1:783118786-783141286 GCF_019279795.1 Protopterus annectens
ATGGTATGTTGGGTACAACAGTCAGTTTGTAGAATCACATTTGGTAGAGAAAGTATTCAGAAAGCACTTTTGGTAGAAGATTCATTTGGTAAATTGGCATCCAGTCACACACACATTTGGTAGTTGTATTTTCAGACTGAATTTTAAGAAGTGGGTTTAGTTAATGAATTGCTTCAGAATGTGTGTTGTTTCTCGTGTTTTACTCCATGTTTAAAGCTCATGATGTTCTAATTAGATGGTAGGGGTTATGCACAATAAATATTGCCACGTAGGGAACTGGGATCCTCATGGGAAATCACTAATGGCACAATGTCTAAGTGTATGCTGACAGTGATACCATGTTTATATAAGATGTTTCCCCGTCTCTGCATTGTTGCAATTGATGAGTTAATAAAGTTGGAGAAAGACACTAGAAGGGACCTGGTCATCCTTCCTGCCCAAGAAAAAAACAGGAGAAAGAGAGCTGCTGAAAAGTTTAGCGAGAATTGTTGAAAATCTGCCCTTGCTGTATATGACTATAGTGTAAGAAAAGAACCTGCATTATCTGTTTGTATTTTATAAAAACACATTATTTTATAAGACTGGTGGTCTCTGATAAATGTTTCTTTTCCACAGTGGAGATGCAGTGTGTATATTTTGGCACATTTTGTCGACGATAAGTCCCAAACTAATTTCCTTATTAATCTATTTATTTAAGATTTTTGCCCAAGGTCATCTGATTGGGCTGCCTTTAAAGCAGTTTCCAGTGCAGAAAAGCTTCCTGCGTGCAATACAAGATTACATAGGCAAAGCAGGAATTGTGTTTACAATACTATGCCATATAAGGTATGGATATAGATGTAACAAAAAGGATACAATCTTATTACAAGAAATAAGAAACTATAAAAATAAATACATGTAATAGGTTTCTTTAAGCAGATCTGAGGATGTAAAAAAGAGAGAAAGGAAGCACTAGATAAACAACAGAGATGATTAGCAAGATAAAATGGCAGAGAAAGGAAAGGGGAACTCGGAGAATACAGAGCGAGAGAGAATTAAGCAGAAGAAGATGGATTAATAGGAAGTGAAGGCAAGGGGAGATGAAATATAAAATCAAGAAAGAAGAGTTTATAGATATTTAAAGAAACAGAGTTTAATTATGTAAAGGCAAGAAAGTATGATTAGTTATTTTACACAGTTTCAGTTCTGTGAAGTGGTTAAGATTTTTCACATTATCTGAATAGTTTTAGAGTTCTGTTGTAAGGAGAGAAAGTAAAGAATTTCATAATGTAGAAACTTATATTTGCCTGAGGCAATCATCAAAATAGCTACTGGATTTTGAGATGGCAAGATGGTGTAATTACTGAGATCTCTTTTTGCAACATAGTCTTTTTAAAGATATGATATTTACTATGCACAGTTTTCAGATTAAAATTATTCAATGATTTATTTATTTTAATCAATTGTATTTTCTGGAGGGCAATGCAGTGATGGGTTGTTTCAGGCAGATTGGTAGTGTATTTGCTTATTGTGTCGTAGGTTTATTCAAGCTTTTTTAATGTTTTTATACATTTTTTTTAAAGCAGGCGCTGCATATAGTAAGCAGGAATAGAATAAATTTGGTACTTAGTAGTTGAGGTTGGGGGTATGAGGAAAAGTTTTGTAATGAGCAACAGGCCACATTTCCAACTGAGTTTGCCAGTATATAATTGATGTGATGATCAAAGGTCAGCAGCTTATGTACAATGACTCCAAGTAGCTGAATTTAGGCAACACGTTTTAGGGTTCGATTCTCCTTTGATGCTATAGTGACTGATGGTGTTTCATTATGGATAGTGTTTTAGATAAACATTATTTTGTTTTTTATTAGAGTAAGAATTAGCTTGGATAGCTGCATAAAGTAGATGTTCTGTCTGAAACAGACAACATATGACTATGAAGTCCCTGTGTGGTGTTAACAACGGTTATAAAGGCTGAGCAATCTGCATGTTGGATAATGGTACTGTGTTAACAGCTGCATTTAATTTGTTGATAGGCATGTGAAACAGAAGGGTGCATGGACAGAGGCTTTGGGGATTACTATAGAACTATGTATGAGGGCAGGGTGGGAGTATTTCTGGCTGACTGCTAAAGATATGTCAACAAGGTAAGTACTGAAGGAATGTGGAGTAAATGTGTCTAAGCAGAGTGATTATAGTTAAGTTAATAAGTTAATATTATCAAAACCTTTAAGCAAATCACAGAATATGGAGGAAATACATAAATGTTGGCTTAGATAGGGATATATTGTATCCAAGACCAGTAGAAGGGCACTGGTAGTACTATAACCTGTTCTAAAGCTATGTTTTGTTGAACAAACGAGATTGTTTTAAGTTTTGAAACTTCAAAATGTAAATAAAAAAAAAAAATTTTTTTAAATCTTTTTTTTTATGTTTTTGCAGGAGGGAAAGCCCCCTGCACCCATGACACCCCCTCTTATTAAATACGCCAGCTCTGAGATCGCACTACAGAAAGGAAAACAGTAAATATACTGTTCCACTCTGTACAGTGATCTCTGTTTAAAAGGTTTGAAGTTTCAAAGCTTCAAGCTTATGGTCTCGACCATAAGAAAGTTGACATTTTGAAAGTACAAAATTTAGAATTAGACCCATATATATATATATATATATATATATATATATATATATATATATATATATATATATATATATATATATATATATATATATATATATATATATATATATATATATATATATATATAGATATATATATATATATATATATATATATATATATATATATATATATATGGATCTAGGACGTTTGCTCAAGTGAGCAAACGACCGAATCCCAAATGGCCGGGCATACTTACGTGAAAGTGCTTTTCACCGAAGAAGCACTTTTACATAAGTATACCTGTTGCCGAGGCTGTACTGCGGTGCGGCTAAGGGAAATTTCCCTTTTCCCCACTGTAGTGTGGTCTCGGAGGGAGAATATTACAGTAGGGGGCTGTGGGTGGCACAGCCCCTCACATGTGGGGTGCAGGGGGGAAAAGCTCCCCTGCTAAAATGTAAATGTAGTGTTTTATTTATTTTTTTCTTAACACACTTTAACAAAAGTGCTTTTTCGATAAAAGCACTTTCGTTAAAGTGTTCGGTTATTATGGATTTGGATGTTTGCTCACTCAAGCAAATGTCCTAGATCCATATGCCTGCATACACACACACACACACACACACACACACACACACACACACACACACACACACACACACACACACACACACACACACACACACACACACAGTTATATTCAAAGAAATGGCATTACCACAATCAAGTCAATGTGTTATATGTTCAGATTAGCAAGTAAGTTATTACTACATTTTTTCTTTATTATACATCATCAGTAACATGTATAGCTTGTTCCAGCATTAATAGTTATTAGCTTTTTTACCTTAATGGTGTTGTATCATTTCTGTTTTACATATTATTGTGCCTAATCCCCAAAATTCATCATACAGTGCCACTGGTAAGTGTTAATTTTTATATTTTAATAGATTTTTATAGTAACAACCATTAAACTCCAGATCATTACAAGCTCAGTCTTTTTACCTATTTGGATACTGGTAAGTTCATAATAATTGTTGATCTTGTTAGATTGCAATTATATGCCCACATCCCTATAAATACATTTTCTATTTCTATTAAAAAACCTTTCAGTTCACTACATTCAAGGAATATAAGTTGGCAGTCCAGTAGTATCTTAGTTTGAATCTCTGACAAATTGGTTTGTTCTTTCTATTAAATTTATATACTTTGTTAGATGTAATAAAAATGCTAGGAATATATTCCAATATATACTAAAACAGTTAAAATTGCTTATTTTAAAATTAGATTTTTATTTTTTATTTTCTTCATCCTTTAAATTATTCAGTTAGTTTTTAGAGATTTCTAATACTTTTTTGATAGTTTTATTATTGTTATTCAAGCTCAGTTTATACATCTTAGATAAGCTTTCTTTGTTTGCCATCTCTCCTTTTATAATATATATAATTGCATAATTCTGGATTCACTACCTTTCAACTTCATTCTGTTTAGATACTAGTAAATTCATAATTTAATTATGTGTCCACATCCCTATAAATAAATTGTCTATTTCTATTCAAAAAGCTTTTAGTTCACTACAGCCAGACAATACATGCTGCCAGTCTACTTTTTTCTCAGTTTACATCTCTGGCAAATTAGTTTGTTCTTTCTATTTCATTTATAGACTTTGTTATATGTAATAAAGATTCTATGAATATATTCCAATATATAGTAAAAGAGGTTAAATTGCTGATTTTAAAATTAGATATTTTATTTTCTTTGACCTTTAAATTATTCATTTATCTTGTTTCTAGAAATTTCTAATAATTTTTTTGATAGTTTTATTATTGCTATTTAAGATCAGTTTATACATCTTAGACACCCTTTTCTTGTTTGACATCTCTCCTTTTATAATAGCTTTACTGGAAAAGCTCACTCAGACTCTGCCACAGCTTGCTGTGAGGGAAAAGTTAGTTTGCTTTTGTTTTATTGTATTTTGTATTACTTTATTCCCCTTTTCTATTTTCTGTATTGTGAATTGTTTTCTTTACGCTGCATTTTACTTGTATTCTGCTTTTAATTGCATATTAAAACTTGAAAACAGACCACAGCTCTGTCTCTTGTGAGTTAGACAGAAATTAAAACAGGTCATTTAAGGAGTCACACAGAAGTTAGAACAGGTCAGTTAACGTAAATCATCTGTGAACTTAGGTGGTGGAGCTAGGAACTAAACCTTCTATTCAAGGGTTAAAATAAAACATTTTAAAGCTTTACTGGAAAAGCTCACTCAGACTCTGCCACAGCTTGCTGTGAGGGAAAGGTTAGTTTGTTTTTGTTTTCTTGTATTTTTTATTACTTTATTGCCTTTTTCTGTTTTATATACTGTGATTTGTTTTTCTTACAATGTGTTTTACTTGCATTCAGCTTTTTATTGCTTATTAAGACTTGAAAAGAGACCACAGCTCTGTCTCTTGTGAGCCAGACAGAATCTCCCCCCTTGTTACTCTTGTGTTCTCAAACACCATTGTCTTTCTAGTTGCCTGCCCCTTATGTTACTTTGACCACATATGTTCTTCCCTCTCTCCTTCACTGGCTGGTGTGAGTAAGCACAATGTTATCATTTTGTGAAATCACTCCTCTTCAACTATTTAAATTTATTGGCCATCCTACTGTATTCCATAATACCAGATTTCAAAAGAGCCAACCCTCTTTCAATCTGTCTTGCTCTTTTAAAAATAGTAGCTAAAACTTAAGATATCCATTTTCCTATCTGTTTAGTGCACACTGCAATGTTTAGGATAAACCTTGTTTTAAATCTTACCTTTAAACATCTATTGCAAGACCTCCAGTTATTGCAGAGCCCACATTCTGCCTCTCAGTAGTCATCTTGGGATTAGTGCTTCTGTTTTCTCCTGGTGAGAGAAGATGCACAGGGACATTATTTCCTGGAGACTGCTGATCACCAGAAAGCCTAATAACTGCTTTATAGGTGACAGCTTAGAATCTGTCCTTATATTCTGGTCCTGATGAGAGAAGGAGCAGAGTGTATTAATTCCTGACTGTTTCTGGTTGGAGAGTAAGTGTCTGTGCTTAATGTTCCTGATTGGTCTGGTTGCTATTCAAGGCATCTACCAGAAAAAGGCTACAAGCCTACAGACTCTTGCATCATGTGGAGCAAGACTGTGGATCAGCAAATAGGCTGTGCCCTGCTTCTCTTCTTGTGTTTGGTGTCAACATTTTGCTTCTGGTAAGAGAAGAAGCAAAAGAAGCATTGTATCCCAACATCATGAAGCTGTAGTGAGACCAGCATTAGTAGTAGCCAAGCAGTAGCCATTCATGTGACTCTCCTCTTTTCATCATTTGTGACAAGTTAATTCTTTGTTTTCAGTAAGTACTGCTAGATTTGTTTCTAACGTCAGAATATCTGCCTGAATACTTCATCCTTAAGTTTTCAGGGTCTACATATTAGCTTCCCCTCAATGTCTGTCAGTCCTCTATACAGACTCAGACACCTTGAGTGGTATTTCCTGTAAAAGCATGATTGACATTTATCCAATGCCTAGTTGCACACAGGACAACTAGTTTGCAGTGACAGACACTGTCCACATAGTTGCAAACCAGATACTCCTGACAGTGACTGATATTCTCAATCCAACTGTCTAATCAATAAAAAAGGGTCTGTTGCCATGGATATGAACTTTCCTACTGTCTCCATTACCAGCCTGGTGGATATGGGCATCTTGAGGCAATGTAGAAATTGCCTCATGTTTACTGACAGGCAATTAATTCTCAAACAAACTGATATGGTATGTGAGAGATGTAATATGTGAGAGATGTATTTACACAATGTCAGTGGAAGCAAAGCTCTCACATAAAAGTACTCCTAATGTCAATAAAGTTGTCAGTAGTACACATGCTGCACCCTTCACGCAAAATTCAAGGCAGGCATATCGACCCACATAAGCTGAGGCACTTATATGTAACCTTCCTAAACCACAAAACTCTCCTAGATGAAGTACACAAAACAAATACCCTCAGCAGTCCCACATAGAGCTACATTTCATGGAGCCTGTATCTCTAAGCCCAAAAGGCAAGTCACCACACAATCCAACATTCTAGTCATTGGAGACTCCATCGTGAGACACACTGATGTCCCTCTCACCAGGCTGAGTAAGGAGAAAGTTGTGGTCAGTTGCTTATCAGGGGCTAGGATCCACTACATTACATGTGCACTCAGGTCACTGGACCACAATTACCAATATGACTCAGTCATAGTCCATGTGGGAGTAGATGACCTGAGATGTACCTCCCTAGACTATATGAAGACATACATCATGGAGCTCTCAGAATATGTGTCCCAGGAGGGTATGAGCCTGGCACTGAGCAGCATTTTACCTTCTCCAAGGATGATGTCACAGTATGAACAAAAGATGACTGACTTTAATAATGGTTTAGTTTCTGGTGTCATTCTAAGGGGGTGCAATATTTGTCATCATGGAAGGAGATGGTCAACAGACCACGCTGCTTTGCCAAGGATGGTTTGCACCTCTCCCCTCTAGGCTTTTGAATATTAGCTAAACATTGTCTTCCCCCATTGTGCCTTTTTTAGGCAATGCCAAACTGAAAGTACTTCTGACATAGCAAATCAAAACCAAGAAAATCTAAAGGTATTACTGCTCAATGCTCTGAGTCTAAACAAAAAACTTCAATCCCTAGAAGCTCTCTTTACCTTAGAGAATGATGACATCTGTGCAGTCACTAAGACATGATTTAAAGCAATGGAGATCACACCAACAGTGCAAGGTTATAATGTTTTCCATACAGTTTGGCCAGCTACTTCACAGGCAGGGACGAAAGATGGAGGTGTCTCTATTTATATTAAAAATACATATACTTCAAGGCTGGTCAAGCAGGACAATGTACTTGAGCTGCTCCATGTTCAAAGCACCATAGATAAAATCCAATGCCACTTCCCTGTAAGCTATTGGTCCCCCTCTATGACCCAGGAAACCCATACCATGTATTTAAACTTATTAGAAACACTAACCGTCCAACTCAATATCATATTCATGGGTGACTATAATTGCCCCACTATTAACTTGGAATTCTATACTGCACCAAACATACATGCACAGAGATTCCTGGATTTTGTAAACACAAACTCCCTGGACCAAACAGTCAATACACCAACCAGGGGTGCAACCATACTGGATCAGGTCCTCACTAATATGGGTGACTGCTGCACATCCCTTACTGTTATGTCTTCCCTGGTATGGTCAGACCACAAAATGGCCTCTTTTGAAGTAAAAATAAAACCTGGACCCCAAGATAAACCAGGAATATTCAGGAACTATTCTAAGGCTAACCTCCTGCTATTAAGTGAGATCCTGGCAAAATGTCAAGCCCCCATTAACCATGAGAACACTGCTGCCAATGCAGAACTGTTCACAGAAACCCTGTACAAGCATGTTAATAGCTGAATAGGGGCAGCTGTACCCACCAGGAAGAAGTACAGAACTCACTCAAATAAAAACAAGCCACCCTGGTGGAATCACAAAATCAATAGGCTGTATAACTGGAGGAAGAAAATCGTGGAACAATTAGGATTTACAGCACCCAGCAGGATAAAAGCACTCTCATCAAACTAAAAAACTCAAAGGACAAATAAAGTCTTCCAAAGCCAAAGTTGAGGTAAGTTTGGCCTCCCAAGCCAAGGACAACCACAAAGCATTTTTTAGTTATGTCCCCCACATGAAAGACAATACACAATTGCGTGCAGAGCTCATTGTAAATGGAGCCACCTATACTAAGACAGACAATATAGCAAACGTCCTGGCTAATAAATTCCACTCAAACTTTACCCCTCTCTCCCCTTGACCTCAGCTCAGGAAATATCATCAAATGTTACTTCCCCTACTATCACTAGGGAACAGGACCTTAATGCTCACTCTAAGACCAAGAACACTGCATCAATGGGCCCAGACAATATCTGGTGATGCCTTCTTAATAGCATGAAACATGACCTGTCAGGGCCTCTGGAATCGCTATTTAACTGTAGCCTCCAAACAGACTTTGTGCCTCATGAATGGAGAACAGCAGCAGTTATCCCCCCACATAAAGGTGGGCCATCTACTGACCCTGGAAACTACAGACCCATAAGTCTCACTAGTCTTATATGTAAAGCCATGGAAATAATCATCATGGAGATGATCACTAGAGAAATAGTAAAGCTCCAGACATTGGACCTTATCCAGTTTGGTTTCATCAAGGGCAGATAATGCCTACTCAACCTGGTGGTTTTCTGTGAGAAGGTCATCCAAGTAATGGATGAGGGCAAAATCATTCACACTGACTACCTTGACCTGACCAAAGCATTTGACACAATACCCCACTCAGGCATTGTTGACAAACTCAAGAGGTTAGGTACAAACCCGTATGTCACCCAGTGGATAGCCAACTGGCTCACAGATGGCACCCTGGAAATTAGAATTGGGGAGTTCACCTCTACAAAGAAACCAGTCACAAGTGGAGTCAATCAGGGATCAGTCCTTGGACCACTCCTTTTTGGCATTTATGTCTCAGAAGTCAAAGCCAATGTCAGTGGTCTCTGGCTGACTAAATTTGCAGATGATTCCAAATTAGGAGCTGTCATTGAATCTCACACTGACATAAATGTTCTCCAAGAAGGGATGATACAGACAAACAATTGGTGTCAGAGTCATGGACTAAAACTAAATGCCAAGAAATGCATAATAGTATCCTTTGGGAAGTCATCCATCCCTGGTAACTATCATATTGACAACACACCCCTTAGAGTTGACCCAGTAGTCAGGGACTTAGGGACACACATAGATAGTAATCTAGACTTTGATCATCATGAGTCTACAGTGGTGAGGAAATCATTCTATGTTGCACAACTTATAAACAAAGGTATGACATCTAAGTCCATGGAAGTCATTGTTCGACTGTATTCGTCACTTATCAGATCTATCATTGAGTACAATGCTCCCTTAGGCATTTACCTAACCAGGCATATCCAACAATTAGAATGTCCATAGAGATTCCTCACTAAAATAATACAGGGCATAAGTAAAATGTCCTGTGCAGACCACCTCAAGGCCCTATCCCTGTATTCTATCTTCAAAAGGCTTTTGAGGGGAGATCTATGCCTGGCATACAGAGCATTATCAGACCCCACTCTGATGAACCTCCTGCATATCCACAAAACAAACAGCACCAGAATTACCTGTTCAAAAGACTTAAACCTTGCCTGTGATATAAATAGGACCTGCTAGAGAGATAGGTATCTATCTGAGAGACTACCCCTTCTCTGGAACAGGGTCCCCATCCATGTGAAGCAGAGTTCCTCCTTAACCCAATTCAAGTGCAACTTGGACAATTGGTTGGGAAACTGGAAATTCATTCCTGGTTTGGCGCCTATGTCTCTAATGGACACATGTAAACTGTAAATGCTTCATCTTCCAGGTCCATGGTTACACTTATCAAGGGTATCAGAACTTCTCAGAGATTTGGCATGCATGGCTAGGCTTAAATACACCCTTGTGGTCATTAGCCTAGTAAACACATATGAACCTATGGACCTATAATTGCATAATTTGGGAGTCACTTGCTTTAATCTTCATTTAAATAAAACATATTATTAACTAATATTTCTTCAATGTTATAAATTAATAATTTGGCAGAGTCATTTGTTTATTTTTATCAGATAGTTCAAACCATAACAATGTAGTATTGTTTTTTTTCTGTATTTCCTTATTAGTACTGTTCTAATTAGCTATAAAGCCCAGTCTATGAACAATGCAAAAAAATTGTAAATGTCCTCCTTTTAAGTAAAGGGATTCTAAAAATATAATTTCTAATACTCTTTAGAATGGTGCCTAAATAATTAAATTTAAAAATATTAATAACATTGCCATTACAATAGAATTTTAGTTAACAAATACAGTTGTTAGTTGCTATTGCTAACAACATTTATGACATTTCCTTAAATGTCAAAATGTTGAACTGCAAATCATCCTCATCATCAACCCTCCTTTTCCCATTTTCTACGTAGGGTCTGGGTGCCATGTCAACTGTTACCATCTCTGTCAAAAAGGCAGGAGAGTGGCACTGAATAGACACTCATGTGTGACTATTGCAGGTCTTTTCTCACACACAATTCATCCACCTCTGTGCTGGATGACCTCATATCCTTCTGCATTCTTCCAGTCTGTCCCAAATCATCTTCACCAGGTTTTCTTCTGCTTTTCTGCACATGTGCTTGAACCACCATAATCTGCTCTCTTTGACCTTTTCTGCAAATGGAGCAACTTTGTCTTCTGCTCTTATGTCTCATTTCTTTGACCCTCAGTATGCATTCAACCGCTCATGCTAGGCGCTTCATCTCCATCAACTTTAGCTTCCTCAACTCGTCTGCCTTTAATGCCCAGGTTTCTGTACCATGCAGGAGTTCTGGTCACATCAGTACCATGCAGGAGTACTGGTGACATCTGTACCATGCAAGAGTACTGGTCACATCTGTACCATGCAGGAGTACTGGTCACATCTGTACCATGCAGGAGTACTGGTGACACCACTGTTTTGTACAGCTTGCTTTTCATCTTCCTTGGCTTTCTTCTGTGCTATACTATGCCTGATATTTTGTGCCAGTTGGCTGCAGCCCCTCTGATACTAACTTTAACCTCCTCATTTAGACTTCCATTCTCCTCAACCACCCCTCCCGGATACTTGGAACTGTTAAGTTCTTCTACTATTTTCCCTTTTATCTCAAATTTCAGCTTCTTCTAATTTCCATTTGTGTCATTATAACTGCTTTATATGTACTCAGTTCCATCCCACAGGTCTTCAAGTTTTGAATTCCATTCCCTTGGCTTTTGCTGAAGTTCTTGCTTAGAGTCTGCCTGTAATGACACATATCTGCATACAGCAACTTTGTACTCTGAACTGTTTGCTAAGGTAGTCCATCATCAGTATGAACAGCAGTAGGCTCAGAGATGAACCCTGATGCAGATCTATTCCCCCAGGGAACCCCTCTTGGGACCGAACGCTGTTCACACTTGAGTCATTGGGTCCTTGTACATAGCTTGCACTAATTCTACCAATGTTTCTGGGACTTTGAGCCACTGCAGGACTGTCCAAATAAGCTTTCTTGGAACATTGTAATACGCTTTTTGCAAGTCTGGGATGCCCATTTGAACTGTTTACTCATCGCTATCTTCTTCTAAAATATCTGTCTATCTGCAAACATCGGGTCAGTTGTGCTTGATCCTGATTTGGATCTGGACTTCTCAGCTGCCATCTTACTTTTACTTCTCTGATTAATCATTCATCATTCACCCTTTCCAGTGTAAACATCGGGTCAGTTGTGCTTGATCCTGATTTGGATCTGGACTTCTCAGCTGCCATCTTACTTTTTAATCAATCATCATTCACCCTTTCCAGTGTAAACATCGGGTCAGTTGTGCTTGATCCTGATTTGGATCTGGACTTCTCAGCTGCCATCTTACTTTTACTTCTCCGATTAATCATTCATCATTCACCCTTTCCAGTGTAAACATCGGGTCAGTTGTGCTTGATCCTGATTTGGATCTGGACTTCTCAGCTGCCATCTTACTTTTATTTCTCCAATTAATCAGTCATCATTCACCCTTTCAGTGTAAACATCAGGTCAGTTGTGCTTGATCCTGATTTGAATCTGGACTTCTCAGCTGCCATCTTATTTTTACTTCTCCAATTAATCAGTCATCATTCACCCTTTCAGTGTAAACATCGGGTCAGTTGTGCTTGATCCTGATTTGGATCTGGACTTCTCAGCTGCCATCTTACTTTTACTTCTCTGATTAATCAGTCATCATTCACCCATTCCAGAACTTTCATGCAATGTGACAGCAGCTTGACTGCTCTTTACTGCATACAGTTGAGAAGGTCAGCTTTGTAACACAGGAAGTAATACAGTCAACTCTCAGTTAACCGCAACTCAAGCAACCAGCAAAACATATTCAAAAAATACAGTACAATTTTCATGTATTGTACTTTCTGTTTTCCCACTCAGAAACATACCTTATGTCTCTCCCCAACCTGAGAACAAGTCAAACCAAAGGAATAGTGTAGAGTACAGTATTAGTCAGGCCTACTTTTAATTATAACTCTCAAGCAACCAGAAAGTGCAGTTAACCAACCCCAATGGGTGCTGGTTAACTGAGAGTTTACTGTATGCTTATTCTTCAGTTATCTGGTATACACCTTTTTCTCCACACTGCTATGAGTACCCTCAGGAGCCATTTCTCTCCTGCCTCACCCAACATCTTTATCATATCTGCTGTGACCTCGTCTGAGCCTGTTTCGTTCCCTAACTTCATTTTCATTAATGCTGTTCTTACTTCTATAGTGGGCTCCTCCTCTTCTCTCACTGTAGGGCAAGTCTGGGGCAGTACAACATCTGTGTAGTACTTCTTCCACCTGTCTTTGATGTCCTGTGGCTTGGTGAGCAGGTTGTTGCTGCCATCCCTTATAAAGGGCATCTGGTCATCTTATTTATCTTTTCATCTCTGACTTGCAACGTAATATAACTTCTTTGTGCCATCTACTGACTCACTTTCCAGAAGCTCAAATAGGTTCTTTGATGTCTTGTTCTATGGTATTGCAACTCTTTTCCTAGCCTCTATGTTTGCCAGACAGTTTTCCTTCCTAAATTGGTCCATCTTTTGTGTCACACTTTTTACTGCACTTCTTCTTTCATTTGATGACTTCCTGGACTTCTGCATTCCACCACCAACTTTCCTTATGTCCTTATTTTCACAACTGGCTCAGCCACATATCTGTTCGGTAGTCCTCACACATGCTTTTTTGAGGTACTGCCATCCTTCTTCAACTCCACCTATTTCCTCTTCTTCTTGAGGTGCTGGAGCCCTGAGTAATTCCTTGGATTGTTGTGCTTTCTCTCCAGTAAACTTACAGGTCTTTAGTCTGGTCTCTGTTGCTGTTAGAGGCTTCTCCAACCACTGTTTGCAACTGATTGTGACAGCCAGTTGTTTATGCTGTGGGCTGATTGTTTTACTGTGGATAACTTTGCAATCACTGATTCTACCCCAGTGCCCTTTCCTTACTAGGAGAAAGTCTATGTGAGTTTCATGTTGGCAGTTTTTGTATATGATCTTGTGACTGTCACTCTTTCTGAACCATGTATTGGCTACAATCAAGCCAATTACCAGACAGGATTCTATATTGGTTTTTCCTTCTTTATTCTTGTTGCCCCACCCATGTGGGCCCAGACAGTCCTCATATCCTGTTTTGTCTTCCCGATTATGTGCATTCAGGTGACCCATTATCAACATCAATTCCTGCTTTGTCTAGTAGGTCCTGCAACTGCTCTTATCCTCACTATCACAATCAGTGCTGTGGAGTATAGGGTGGGATTATGAATGGTGTCCTATCCTTACAGTGAAGTCTGATTGCCAGGAGTCTGTCACTGACTCTGATGAAACCCCTCGCTGTCTTCTGAAGCCTCTCCTTCATCATAATTCCCACACCATTTTTAGCCTGTCCTCCTCCTAAGTAGTAGACTCTGGATCCCAAGTCAAATGTCTTTGCTGCACTGTCCTTCCATCTTCTCCCCTGGATACATAGGATGTCCAGCCTTCTGCTTACCATCATGTCATCCTCTTACAAGCTGCATCCTGCAGCCCTGCCACTGGTACAGTCTGTAATCTGTTACCCTATCTTCAGAATACTGCATACCATAGTAGATGTCCAAAGTAATTGGTCGTTATGGTTCTTCCCCCCACAGGGCACCATGTTGAGTCTGAGCTGCCTACAGCTTTATTCTTGGCTGAGTTTGAGATGGAAAAACAGTATTTTTTCAGAGGTGGGCAGAATCCCACAGAGATACAAAGAAAACATGCAAACTCTAAACAGACATTGGCCAGAGATCAAGGTTGAATCTTGTACCTTGTGCATGGGAGGCGAAAACTTTAACCATTATGCCAACTTGTCTCTGGTTGAATTACAATATATATCACATGGCTTTAAGAGGTACCATGAAAAAGAAATGAATAATTTTCAACATTTTATTAATAATGTATCTGGTGTGAGAGTTCTTGATTGTAATATATATTAATATATTTCATAAGATTAACATTTTGATTAGAATTAACCTTATATAATATAAATTGATCCAGTTTTTAATTAATATACTGATTTCTTCAGTAAAGTTTTCAATTTATATCTGTCTGAACTTTAGATATAGCAGACAGAATGACAATAGGTCTGTGGTCAGTTGTTGAAACAACCTGTCCAACTTGGCGAATAAGACTGATGCAATACCTTTTATTAGGGTCTATATTATAATAGCGAAACTCCCTTTAAACGAACACGAAAACACTGACACCGATTGCGCAAAACGCGAATATGCCGAACGTACTAAACCGCGAAATACAAAAAGTCGAATCCCCATAGTCGGCCAACTCCACCTCCCACTACATACTGCCTACCCAAACAAAATAAATAAACCACATACATACACTAACCAAAACCCTACTTCTAACCCTAAAGTAAAGCACCAAAACCTGACGTCTAACCCTACACTAAACCTTACATACATTACTATCTATGCACTTACCTTAACCCGCACCCTAACCGTAAGGTCCGTAACTGTCACACACTTACACTACAGCGATATACCAAAACAAAACTATTAATCCACACGCATACATTTAACAAAACCTTAATTCTAACTCTACACTAAACCTTACATACATTACCTATTTATGCACTTACCTTAACCCACACCCTAACCCTAAGGTCCATAACTATCGCACACTTACCTTACGGAGCTGTACCGCAGGTGGGCCAACCATGACACTTTGACTTTTTGGTTTTCGCAGTTTAGTACGTTCGACATAATCACGTTTCGCGCAATACATGTCACTGTTTTCATGTTCGCTTAAAAGGATTTTCGGTATTATAATATAGACCCCTTTTATTATCCAAAAGAAAGACATTGGCTTACCAAATTTTCTGAAATGTGAGATACAGCATTCCTATGGTGTGTGACATGAGCAGAACTATTGATGCAGACCTGATGAGTGTGCTGGCAGCATTTTTTTATTTATTTTGTGGTGTACACCTGTATTTGTCCTTTTGCCAAGGCGATGACTGTGGACCAAATGCTACAAACCATTGTTGCTACAGCTTAGGGGATGGTGGCAGTTATCAAATCCTTCGCAATGCCAAAGCCAGTTCTGCCTATCAAACAACCAGGAGGAGGATGCCCAGGTAGTCTTCAAGTAGTACACCCACCTGGACAAATGAAACTGTAGTAATTAAGCAAGACTTCCCCAACTCAACTAATGAGAGAACCTATAAATGCTTTCATGGACATTCAGTTTCAAAAGCTGAACATTTTCTTCTAACAATGATAAGATCTCATTTAGGTGATTTAAAATATGTACTTTAACTATGGCAATACACTGAGAGTAAACATACTTAAAAATGATAGACATGTTAACCACTAGTAATTTTAAAAAACACTTTAGCTTCTTCTTTATAAAAGTGGGTGCTTGAGACTGAACCAAAGGAAGATGACCATTTTGTTGTAGGGAGATATTATGCAAAAAAAAAAAACGTTTAAAACCAAACATTCTAGACATTCTACACCTTTGGTAAAATTTATACATTCTAAATATTTATATAATCCATTCATAATCAATTTAGTTTTAATTACAATTGCATGTTCTAAAATTCTAATTGATAGCTTCCTAACACTTTTCCTGTATAAAATGAGATACAAGTTGCACATACAGCTAGATATACTACTTCTTTCCCTAGACTGCATGGATATCTGCTGGAAAGATAAAAATTTCTAATCCCTGAAGACAGTAAAGTAATTTTACCTACATGGATAAATCTACATGCCTTCCAAAAGCCAGGAACATAAGTGTCAAGAGTCTCTGCCTGTGGTATTATCCACTTCACTGCTTGTACTTGCTAGTATGTTTTTAATATTATCACATTTTCGGTTAATAAAACTGCACAGTCCCCTAAAACTTTGACTAATTCAGGATTTCCTTGATAGATTTATCCATTTTCCACAATTATATGCAAAATTTCTAGAAAATCTAAGTCATGATATATTGGACAAGATAACTTGTGTCCCTATTTTTAGTCACTTTAGCATTACTGGCACTCGGAACTCATTTCAAAAAAAGTGTATGCAAAGAATTGCTTTGATTTGTAATTTCCCCAGTGATGTTATACATAAATTTGTTATCATATACTCTGTATATAAACATCTTTTTCAACTGCTTAATTTCATCACTAAAAATATTATCTGAACTACTTCGTTTGGAGACTGTTACAGCTTAATATCAGGTTGTAATTGTTTTAAAGTTTAAAGGATGTCTACTATTTCAATGTAAACATGTATTAGAAAATTGTGGTTTCCTATACATTTGGGGTAGTAATTCTATTCTTATTTTATCAACTCCCGATATAACGTCGAAAATGTTAACTTGGTCTTAGCTCAATATGATGAAAACCTTAAAAATTGCTGTGAAATTTAAACATTCAATAAATCCTCAAAATATGGACAAATGTGAAGATAATTTATTCATTATTTATTTATTTTACATTTGTTTACCGGGATAGTCTGACCGGATACATGTTCATTTTCAGTGGAGGACCGGGGAGAAAAGCTCCAAAAAGACATTCAACAAACTGTTAAATTTTTAAAGTTTAAAACACAAAATAAAACACAAATAAAAGGATTTTTACACAGATGTAAACAAACACAAAAACAGATACACAAACAAATTATTACATTTTTATTCTGATGGAAAATTCTAGACAGTGGTTTTAAGAATGATAGGGTACTGAATGCCTAGTAGGCTAACCTGGTAGTAGATCCAAGGAGATCATAGGATTTATAAGTTAAGAAACAATAAAGTGTAGGCAGAAGTCCTCCATGTGCAGACAAGTGATGGTTAGAGTTAGTCTTGATTAAGACAAGGACATAGCCATCGTTTTTTAAAGTACTGAATCAGAGTTTTCTTGAATTGAGGTAGAGAGAGTTCAGATGTAAGATTAGCAGGAAGAGAATTCCAAGTTTTGCCAACAGAGTTAGCAAATAGAGATTTCCCAGCTGAGTTATTAGATTTGAGGGTTTGAACTAGTAGTCTTTCAGATGAACGAAGTGCACTAAGGTTACTGTAGGGGGTGATGAGGTTTTTAAGTACGGGTGTGTTATCTGGTTGGCACAGGATCTTGTGTGCAACTATTATTTAGTTAACCTGAAGTAGGTTAGGCAATTCAAGCCATCCTAGTAGATTTAGGTTATGACAGTGATGAGTTCTGTAGGCTGCATCAGTAGCAAATCTAGGAATGTGATTGTAGCTGCTAGAAAGCTTATTAAGGACAGTTTTGCTAAGATTTGTAAATAGAGGGGAAGCATAGAGGAGGGTGGAGAGTAGATGCGTGCGAGCAATTACAGTTCTGGGTAATGGGGTTAGAAAGGGCTTGATCCTATATAGTGAGCCAAGTTTTTTATTAACTGTTTTAATAATTTTATTGATATGCAGATCAAACTTAAGGTTATCTATTATAACTCCTAACAGTTTGGTTGAGGAAGCTGAGGAAATAATGGTGCCGTTATTGGATTTTAATGTAAAGGTTATAGGGGCAGACCTGTGAGTGGGGGAGAAAAGCAGCAGTTTGTTTTTATTAGGATTTAACATGAGGAGATGGTTAAGGAACCAATTTTCAACTGTGTTAAAAGTATTTTGGGATAGAATCTGCAACTCTGTAGGTGAAGTGTCAGAGCATACTAAAGTGGAGTCATCCACATATTGAATGCATGTTGCATTTGGGATGACCTTATACAAATCATTGATGAAAATGGAAAATAATAGTGGATGTAGTATGGAGCCTTGGGGTACTCCGAGGGTGATGGGTAAAAGGGTGGATAGTTTGCTCTGCCATATGACAGCCTGTTGTCTACCACTGAGATAGGATTGAAACAAATGGATGGCCTGATCCTCTAGGGAGATGGATTTCAAAGTGTTTATGAGTATTTGGTGGTTTACCATATCAAAGGCTTTTGAAAGATTGGGAAAGATAGCAGAGGAAAGTTTATTATTGTTTCGGTGTTGGTAATGACGTTAGAGAAGGAGAGGAGGACTGAGGTTGCACTATGGAATGGTCTAAAGCCATGGTGGGTGTTGGCTATAAGATTATTATGGATAAGATAGTTCAGGAGTTGATTGTGGATGCATTTTTCCATAATTTTAGCCAAGGTGCTAAAAATGCAAAAAATTAGTTCCTGTGTGATATGACAACTTGGCCAGAGCACCTTGATCTGTTTTGATGTGTACCACTATATATCAGTTTAGCTATCTATCTATCTATGTATCGTGTGTGTGTGTGTGTGTGTGTGTGTGTGTGTGTGTGTGTGTGTGTGTGTGTGTGTGTGTGTGTGTGTGTGTGTGTGTGTGTGTGTGTGTTTATGTGGAAGTACTTCAAAACATCAAATTACACAAATCTTGAAGGCTAAACTTTGATCCCAAAAGATTGAAAGGCAAAATATAAAAAAAAAAATCACATTTTCTGCAGGTGGCAAGCCCACCTGCTCTACCCATATGTCAGGCTGCACCCCCTGTAATTATACCAAGTATGAAATCACTGTAAAGTGGGGATATGATAAATTCTCCAGTCACCATTGTTCACATTCTCACACGGACTTAATGCTGGCAGAAGTGATCAAATGAATTTTGATCACTTCTGCCAGCATAAAAAGTTTTCAACATTCTAACGATTTGATTATATGTAGTGTTTCCTAATAAGGGTATATACAGGGTTTCATTTGTTATGCAAATCCTGCTTTAGGCCATACAGGGTTCTATTATTATAGCAATCCTGCTTTAACTGAATTTCACTTTGTAGCACTAGACAGAAAATTATTTGATTCAACGCTGTAAAGTCTTAACTATTTGCAGAGTGATACATTTTTTCAGTGTAGGTGAAGGAACATTTTTCAAGTTCTTACACTGCTTTTGCCAAGGCTAACATTCAGTGAGAAAAGGGTGATTCTCTTTTTTACACTGATGAGTGATCTAGAAGTTGATATATTTTAGTAGCAGGGAGTGTGAGACATATGCAGGGAGAACTGCTGACCTACAGAATTTCAATATATCATTCTTTACTGTAGTGCTATTCCAACAAGTCATATGCATAAGCAGTTTATGCAAATACTATGTTTTTTTTTCCGAATTAAATAAAGTGTATTCTCCATTAAGTCAAAAAATTGAATTAGACAGCAATGCACACTATCAAGAAGAGAAGCAACTTTTACTGTTCACAGAAATATAAATAATTAAAGCATTAGCTTCTTTACTCTAAGAACACATATTAACGAGCTAACTGTATGAACGAAATGTAAACACTGTCATTTATACAAAGCTAACTGTATGAACGAAATGTAAACACTGCCATTTATACAGAGCTAATTGTATGAACGAAATGGAAACACTGTCATTTATACAGAGCTAACTGTATGAACGAAATGTAAACACTGCCATTTATACAGAGCTAACTGTATGAACGAAATGTAAACACTGCCATTTATACAGAGCTAACTGTATGAATGAAATGTAAACACTGCCATTTATACAGAGCTAACTGTATGAACGAAATGTAAACACTGTCATTTATACAGAGCTAACTGTATGAATGAAATGTAAACACTGCCATTATACAGAGCTAACTGTATGAACGAAATGTAAACACTGCCATTTATACAGAGCTAACTGTATGAACGAAATGTAAACACTGCCATTTATACAGAGCTAACTGTATGAATGAAATGTAAACACTGCCATTTATACAGAGCTAACTGTATGAATAAAATGTAAACACTGCCATTTATACAGAGCTAACTGTATGAAAGAAATGCAAACACTGCCATTTATACAGAGCTAACTGTATGAATGAAATGTAAACACTGCCATTTATACAGAGCTAACTGTATGAATGAAATGTAAACACTGCCATTTATACACAGCTAACTGTATGAATGAAATGTAAACACTGTCATTTATACAGAGCTAACTGTATGAATGAAATGTAAACACTGCCATTTATACAGAGCTAACTGTATGAATGAAATGTAAACACTGCCATTTATACAGAGCTAACTGTATGAATGAAATGTAAACACTGCCATGTATACAGAGCTAACTGTATGAATGAAATGTAAACACTGCCATTTATACAGAGCTAACTGTATGAATGAAATGGAAACACTGCCATTTATACAGAGCTAACTGTATGAACGAAATGGAAACACTGCCATTTATACAGAGCTAACTGTATGAATGAAATGGAAACACTGCCATTTATACAGAGCTAACTGTATGAATGAAATGGAAACACTGTCATTTATACAGAGCTAACTGTATGAATGAAATGGAAACACTGCCATTTATACAGAGCTAACTGTATGAATGAAATGGAAACACTGCCATTTATACAGAGCTAACTGTATGAAGGAAATGGAAATACTGCCATTTATACAGAGCTAACTGTATGAAGGAAATGGAAACACTGCCATTTATACAGAGCTAACTGTATGAAGGAAATGGAAACACTACCATTTATACAGAGCTAACTGTATGAAGGAAATGGAAACACTGCCATTTATACAGATCTAACTGTATGAAGGAAATGGAAACACTGCCATTTATACAGAGCTAACTGTATGAAGGAAATGGAAACACTGCCATTTATACAGAGCTAACTGTATGAAGGAAATGGAAACACTGCCATTTATACAGAGCTAACTGAATGAATGAAATGGAAACACTGCCATTTATACAGCGCTAACTGTATGAAGGAAATGGAAACACTGCCATTTATACAGAGCTAACTGTATGAAGGAAATGGAAACACTACCATTTACACAGAGCTAACTGTATGAAGGAAATGGAAACACTACCATTTATACAGAGCTAACTGTATGAAGGAAATGGAAACACTGTCATTTATACAGAGCTAACTGTATGAATGATATGGAAACACTGCCATTTATACAGAGCTAACTGTATGAATGAAATGGAAACACTGCCATTTATACAGAGCTAACTGTATGAATGAAATGGAAACACTGCCATTTATACAGAGCTAACTGAATGAATGAAATGGAAACACTGCCATTTATACAGAGCTAACTGTATGAATGAAATGGAAACACTGCCATTTATACAGAGCTAACTATGAATGAAATGGTAACACTGCCATTTATACAGAGCTAACTGTATGAATGAAATGGAAACACTGCCATTTATACAGAGCTAACTGTATGAATGAAATGGAAACACTGTCATTTATACAGAGCTAACTGTATGAATGAAATGGAAACACTGCCATTTATACAGAGCTAACTGCATGAACGAAATGGAAACACTGCCATTTATACAGAGCTTACTGTATGAATGAAATGGAAACACTGCCATTTATACAGAGCTAACTGTATGAATGAAATGGAAACACTGCCATTTATACAGAGCTAACTGTATGAATGAAATGGAAACACTGTCATTTATACAGAGCTAACTGTATGAATGAAATGGAAACACTGCCATTTATACAGAGCTAACTGCATGAACGAAATGGAAACACTGCCATTTATACAGAGCTTACTGTATGAATGAAATGGAAACACTGCCATTTATACAGAGCTAACTGTATGAATGAAATGGAAACACTGCCATTTATACAGAGCTAACTGTATGAATGAAATGGAAACACTGTCATTTATACAGAGCTAACTGTATGAATGAAATGGAAACACTGCCATTTATACAGAGCTAACTGTATGAATGAAATGGAAACACTGCCATTTATACAGAGCTAACTGTATGA
>NC_056749.1:783146286-783236286 GCF_019279795.1 Protopterus annectens
ACAGAGAGGCATCATCGAAAGCCTTCAGAATTAGAATTCTAGTGCCAGTGTACAAGAACAAACTGGTAAATCACAACTGTAGACAGACATTACCGAATGCCTTCAGAATTAGGATTCAAGTGCCAGTGTACAAGAACAAAGGGAGTAATCACAACTGCAGACAGGTGAGATGTTATCAGCCTCCTGTCATATTGCACGAAGGTGCTGCAGCAGGCTATTAATAAGGTAATGCAGAGAATAGTAGGAAGCAAAATGAGAGCTAAGCAGCTTGGATTCAGATCAGGAGACAATACAAGCAAACTGATGTTTGTAGTAACGCAGAGACAAAAGGAGAAGTTGGATATGATTATGCAGTCTAACTGGTCTTGCATAGACTTAGAAGTAGCATATTATAAGGTTCCAAGAAAGCTGATTTGGGCAGTTCTGCGATGGTCCAAAGTCTTGAAAACATTGGTAGAATTAGTGCAGGTTATGTACAGTGATCCAACAGCAAAAGGACAGACAATATTCAGATTCACACAGGGGGTTGCATTTGCAGATCATGTGCATCAGGGCTCAGCTCTAAGACTAATGCTCTTTATGTGGCTGACACTCTTTTAGCAAAGATGGCGGAAGAGACTGATCGACAAACCCAACATATGCAGACAATGTGGCACTACAGTCTGACTCTGAATAGAAACTTCACCAAATCAAAGGAGAATGGCATGCAGAACCGAAGGCACCTGCGGTGAAACTGACTACTGAAATGAATGCAGAACCGAAGGCACCTGCGGTGAAACTGACTACTGAAATGAATGCAGAACCGAAGGCACCTGAGGTGAAACTGACTACTGAAATGAATGCAGAACCGAAGGCACCTGAGGTGAAACTGACTACTGAAATGAATGCAGAACCGAAGGCACCTGCGGTGAAACTGACTACTGAAATGAATGCAGAACTGAAGGCACCTGTGGTGAAACTGACTACTGAAATGAATGCAGAACTGAAGGCACCTGAGGTGAAACTGACTACTGAAATGAATGCAGAACCGAAGGCACCTGAGGTGAAACTGACTACTGAAATGAATGCAGAACCGAAGGCACCTGCGGTGAAACTGACTACTGAAATGAATGCAGAACCGAAGGCACCTGCGGTGAAACTGACTACTGAAATGAATGCAGAACTGAAGGCACCTGAGGTGAAACTGACTACTGAAATGAATGCAGAACTGAAGGCACCTGTGGTGAAACTGACTACTGAAATGAATGCAGAACTGAAGGCACCTGTGGTGAAACTGACTACTGAAATGAATGCAGAACCGAAGGCACCTGCAGTGAAACTGACTACTGAAATGAATGCAGAACCGAAGGCACCTGCGGTGAAACTGACTACTGAAATGAATGCAGAACCTAAGGCACCTGTGGTGAAACTGACTACTGAAATGGAACAGTCATGGCAGCAAACTGGGGAAATCAGGAGAAGGTGAAAATTGAGATCCAAAGGAACAAAACTGAACAGGACAATTGCTTCACATATCTGGAAGATGTGGTAAAAAAAAGGAAATTTCAGAATGAGAAGGCCTAAACTAGAATCAGAAGTGCTTCAGACAACTGTCACAAAGTGTATTATGAAGAATGCCAAAGAAGTTGAAAACTAAGGCACATAAAACAGTTGTTCAGCCTATGTATAGCAGTAACCTGTGGAGTGAAGGCAGATCAACTGAAGGAGTTTGAAGTGATGAAGTGTCTGAGATGGTAGCTGGATACACATTATGGGGCAGAAATGAAATGATGGCTTCAAAAATAGAGGCTGAAGTATCCTAAACTGCAAAGAAGCTCAAGGGGAACAAATTATGGTGGTTTTGTGACATGTTTAGGAAAGCAGATAATAATTTGGCAAAGATTGTATGTGAGAAACTGGAGGAAGGAAGGAGATGAGGTAATCCAGCCAAGGGTGGCATGGAATTCATGAGAGAAGACCTGCAACCATCACAGATACATCCAATCAAGAGTAGGATGGATTGCATGGGAGAAGACCTACAACCATCACAAATGTCTATCAATGAAGGTAGGCAAAGTGGTAAAAAGTGACATGACGTGCTGAGTATAAAATGGAAATAATTGTGTACGGTGATGATGATCATGAGGGAAGAGATGGTGTTACATTGCTTCTAGCAACCCGAAATGAAGCTACATAGTTTCTTTCATTTTGTCATTAAATGAATGTCACTATTCTATGTTTCTATCGCATACAACTTGGGCTAGATTAGTAACAATGAAGTGTCAGTGAGTGATACCATCTATGCTTCATTATATACTTATATCTGTGTTATTTGTGTGTGTGTGTGTGTGTGTGTGTGTGTGTGTGTGTGTGTGTGTGTGTGTGTGTGTGTGTGTGTGTGTGTGTGTGTGTGTGTGTGTGTGTGTGTGTGTGTGTGTGTGTGTGTGTGTGTGTGTGTGTGTGTGTGTGTGTGTGTGTGTGTGTGTGTGTGTGTGTGTGTGTGTGTGTGTGTCTGTGTGTGTGTCTATGTGTGTGTGTGTGTGTGTGTGTGTGTGTGTGTGTGTGTGTGTGTGTGTGTGTGTGTGTGTGTGTGTGTGTCTGTGTGTCTGTGCAGGTGGTTGAGTGTATACAAATCATACTGTATCATTTACTACTAAAAAGGTATGTAAGACATTCATTCCAAAATATATCTGTTTAACCTAAAAAAAGTGCATAAAACATACAGCAAACAAAAATGTGTTTTGTAGCATATAACCCTATCCTCTAAGGTAATATACAGAGCATTTCTTCTTCTGTAATTCTATCTGCTATCTTGCTTTAGTCAATTGTGTTATTCTTTTTTTTCTGGCCTTTCATGTGTACACTTAGCTTTCAGTATAACAAGTGGACAAAAAATATGTTGATATATAGCTTAAGGTCACTTGTCTGATGTAGTTAGTCACTTATTTGAATGTTGCTGTTGTTGTTATTGTTGCAATACTTGTGTCTTTCACTCTGATGTATACAGTGACTGTGAGTTAACAATGTGAGTAGCAAACATGAGCTGCAGGGGGTTGAGTACTAGCATGGAGAACAGGTTTTTATCCTCAGAGAAAACAAGCATAAAATGAACCTTTAAGCATTTTGGGAGTTCAAAAGTACATATAACGCAATGTTCTTTGGCCATAGAAAATCCTTCTGTGGCACTGTCTTTTTTTCCTGGCCAATAAAGACGTATCTGTTTTGCTGACTGCTGCTTATGCAGAAAGGTGAATTTATGCTTCATCTGTTTCAGTTCTAGGAGTCATACAGTGCAATTTTCTTTTAATAGAACATAAGTCTAAGGGCAGTGGAGTCTGACAAAAGCTATTCCTTTTGCTTTATCTATATTCTGTTTTTTTTCTAAGTCTCTGTCCTTTATACCAGTTTCAGCCATCAGTTAGGAATATAAGACATAAAATTTGAAGCATTTATACCTTTATTTTTACTGCAGAAATGACATCACTCACTAATGTCTTTTTTGTTCTTTATATTTACCTCGTATATATTTTTTTCTCATTTCCAGAGGCATCTCAATATAAGGGCTAAGGTCACATAATATCCACATCCTGATTACAGTAAAACTCCAATGAAAATAAAATAAAGACAGTTTATTAGAATCATATTTCAGCACGGAAAGTACAGAAAAAGTTGTGCACAATGTGACAAATGCTATGACAAAAAGTACATTCAATTTAGTTGAGTGAAAACAAATCAAATATTGTAACTTATTTAGCTAAGGCTGTGTCTTCCTCTCCACAGGTCTGCTGCATAATTACTGTCTTCATAGGAGGCACTGAAGCACGACAGATGTTGATATGTTGTCTTGAATAGTTGTATCCTCACTACAGCAAGCATTTCTTGAGTTCTTTTGAAGCTTCTCTTCTTCTCAGTCATTTGGTTAACCTCTCCACAAAGGTCAAACATAAAACTTTCACTGCAATTGGTTACATTGTCCTGCAGAGTCCACATACATCCTCAGACAAGTTGGGCAAAAGACAGAAAATGCAACAGTCTCTGGGTGAGTCTACAGATTGTAATCAAGCTGTTCAAAAGAGATACAATCTATCAGACAGCACACATCTTTAGTCAGTCTGTGCAAAAGAAATGCAATGTATCACTGACCTTATATTTCAAAGTCTAGCACCATTTTAACCAAGTAGCAGCATTGGTTTTACCACGTTCTTAACTTTCAGAGAGGTTTTTCACATGATATAACCAACGTAATGGTGTCCCATCACTGCAGAGACCACATCCTCTACACTAATTAGTGTCTGCCACTGGTGTTTTGCATGTACACCATATACAGAAAATTTGCTAATTCATTTGAGACTTTGAAGACCAAGATGCTACACTTCTGTAAAATATTTTCAACAATTTCAAGTGAACATCATGAAGAAAGACCTGAGTAAGAATGTACATGTGGTGTTGAACAGTTTATTCACATTACGTTCCAGCTTGTTATATTCCTCCTTCACAGGACACAAAGTCAGTGTTGCTATCCAGTATCTACCCTGAAGATGCAGGTACTCTTACTGGATCATGAGACTCGATTACACAGTTTTTAGTTATACTGAGGCATTGATACTTTAGACTTACTTTCTTCTTGGAAACCTTTCTGTCACAAGTGTAAACACTGGGACTGGCTAAAAATCATTATATGTCTGTGCAAATGATAAATATGTCTTCAGGATACAAAACTGTAGCATGCATTTTTGGAGTTGTATCAGCTAATTCCTTCCACTGTGCATGATTGTGCTCGTAACAGAAATAACACAGTTGGAAAGAACAGCATATCTTTTTGTGTTTTTTCACTTTTCACTTATTTTTGATGACAACTCCACATTAGGATTTGCCTTTATCAGATGTCTATTCATGTTGAAATATGCATACCTGATGCCAAATTCCTTCCAGGATGTCTTCTACAAGTTATGTGGCTTGTGTGAAGGTATGCTGATAACTCTGCAGCATAAACTTTATTTTTTACCTCTGGACTGTATTGGATATGTTTTCTTTCTGGAATCACAACATATCTCTCTTTCTGTCTTTCTGCAGATTTTGCCATGTGGGAAATTGGTTTCTGCTTTACAATACATTATTTATTTATTTATTTTACATTTGTTTGCCAGGAGTGTCCACTGGGCCAGAATGAGCCCATTTTCAGCGGAGGTCTGGGGAGAAAAGCTCCAAGTAGATATAAGAACAATATACAGTATACTGACATAAGTAACATACAGTAAATTGACATAAGTAATACATACAGTTTAAATTAAAAGTTTGAGTAAAGAAAAACTATGTTACAGCAAGCCAAAAATGTTTACATGTCCAATGAAGTAGTTTAACAGCTGTGACTATATAATAACATTACATAAAACTCAAATATAGAAGAAGAGAGAGAAGACTATGTACATTGTAGAGGGTGGTGTACAGTAACAAAGTGATGACACACTATAGAATACAATGGATGAGACACAAGTTATAGGAGACAGAAGAAAGTGTGTTGATGGTATGAAAGATGGCTGTGCATGAGTGAGAGAGGAACAGATAGGTGTCAGGTTATATGGGGTGTGGAGCTTACGCATTGCCAGAGGGCAGATAGATGAAGATGAAGGACCTCTTTGAAGGACATAGCATTGCTAGTGGCTCTGAGTGATGATGGGAGTGAGTTCCAAAGCGTAGCAATGGAGAAAGAGTAGAGTGCTTGGCCAGTAAGGAGTGTGGGTTTTTGGACAAGTAGCAGGGTTTCATTTGTTGATCTAAGGGGTCTGTTTGGGTGGTATTGAGTTAGAATGGAGGAAATGGCTGGACAGTTGAGAGGTTTGTAGATAATGTTATGAGCAATAGTGAGTTGTTGGTGAACAAGGTGTTGTGGTGGTTCAAGTACTTGAGTGAATGAAGTGAGGGACAGTGGTGGGAGGAGTAGGTGACACTAGTTGCAAATCTGGCGATTTTGTTAAAACAGGTCTCCATTTTGGTTTTTAGAGATGTGCGAATGTTGGTGAGAAGGGGGCCACCATATAGTAGGGATGGTAATAGGAAGGTAGAGGCCAAAATTTGTTTGGTAGTGGTGGTAAGGAAGTGTTTATGCCTATAGAGTCTTCCTAGCTTTTGTTTTTTTAATGTTATTATGGATGTACTGGTCAAAGGTTAGGCTTTCGTCAGTGATGACACCTAACAGTTTAGTATGTGACACAACTTCTAAGATGCTTTTGTTTAAAGAGTGGATTTTAAAGTCTGATTTGTTTATAATGGTGGTTTTCTTAGGTGTGAAGAGAATACGTTTAGATTTGTTTGGATTAAGTGCAAGCTGGTTGTTGGTCATCCAGTTTTCAGTGGAGGAGAATGCTTGCTGAGTGTGTGCAAATAGTTCAGGTATGGTCTTGGAGGTGCAAATTATTGGTGAATCATCCACATATTGAAGAACAGAGTTGTTGGGAACACGAGAGTTAAAGTCGTTGATGAAAATACTGAAAAGTAGACGGCCTAATATAGATCCTTGAGGGACTCCAGTGGACGTTTCTAGGAATGGTGAGCTGGAGTTAGGCCATCTAGTTGATTGTTTTCTATTGGACAGGTAGCTGGAAAACCAGAGTAGAGTCGGTGGGGACATGCCCAGAATGGAAAGCTTGTAGAGGAGAAGGGAGTGAGAGATGATGTTGAATCCCTTAGATAGATCAAAGAAGAGGAAGGACACAAGTTTTCCTTCATTACGAGCTTTGTTAACAGTATTTGTGAATGATAGGAGAGCAATGCTAGTACTATGAGTGGGGTGGAAACCATGTTGACAGAGAGTAAGAAGATTATTGTTCAGCATGTATAGCTGGAGCTGGGAGTGTATGCATTTCTCTAAGATTTTAGAAATGGGGATAATATAGCGATGGGATGGAAGTTAGAGGTATCAGAGCTATTACCACCTTTAGGTAGGGGAAGAATGTATGCTTTCTTCTAGATGGTGGGTATATATGATTCCTGAATTGACCTATTTAATAGTATAGTGATGGGGTAGGATATGGCCGTAGCTGACAGTTAAGGTATTCTGGGGGTAGGTTGTCACCTGGTTTTAATTTAAGCAGTAGTTTGGTGATAGTAGAGGTAGGGATTGTAGAGAGAGAAAGTATGGTAGTGTTTTGGGGTTTGTTGGGTGGTCATGGTGGGGAAGTGATAAGTATGAGATGGTGGGGGTGGGAAGGAGGCAGTACATTTGGCTATGGTTTCTATGAAGTAATTATGCCAGTTACAAACAATAAGCTTTCCAATGAACCTCAGCATTTTGTTTTGAATGCTTCATGTTTTACTTCCAAAATATTCATTCTATTGAAAGACGTTTACCACTTTTGCTGCTTCCATACCTTTTATTAATGTACTTGTTGCTTTCTATTATTATTATTATAATTATTATTATTGTTATTGTTATTGTTATTATTATTATTATTATTATTATTATTATTATGCTTTTTATTGAAATTGCCTTTGTGGGTCCATCCCTCTGTGGTTCTGTCATTCTCTCTCGAGACAGTGGAAAAAAATGTCAAGCTTCTCATTCACGTGGGACACACCCACAAAGACATGACAGAATCATAGATGGACAGAGTGGGATGATCACACATGATCTTGCTTTTCCCTACATCATTTCCTACACACACACACACACACACACACACACACACACACACACACACACACGCACACACACACACACTCCCCAAGACTATGCACTGTGGAGTGATGTTGGGGGGGGGTGAGTTCAGTGGGGTAAGGGAACAGCAGGGATGTAGACAAATGACAGGCTGTGAATTAAGGTACAGCAAGAGTTTTTAGTGAAAACAGAGAAACTAATTTTAGAAAAATTTCCAGCAATTACAATACTTGTGAATATGGGGGAAGTGGAACAGCTGCGATGCAACAGGCTGTACCATGAAGAGAACTTGACTCTTCCTCAACCAAGATATGGATATAGGTTTTGCTACAGCTTTTCATCTCTGTTGACAGATAGTGAGGTGTTTGATGTTAACTGATAGGTATAAGAACACATGCTGAATGAATAATGATGAAATATGTGTTGGTTACTGAGTGCGATTCCTCTTGCAAAGCCAGATGTAGCCAATAGGTAGCCCAGGTGTGCTGTTGTCCATTGCATTATGTAAACGCATAAGTTATTAGAATGCTTTTTATTGAAACTGGCTTTGTGGCTCTGTCTCTCTATGGTTCTGTCTTTACTTAAAGACTAAAAATAATGACAGTAGAACAATATTTTAGACTTTAAGTAAAATATTATCCCTCTGTCATTAGCGAGACAGAGGAAAAAATACAAGAGTGTACTGAAGACAAGTGGCTGTACTTAGAGGAATATGGCATTTATACTAGTGCAAACAAATGGAGGATCAGGAAAGATGTGTTGCACTGGTGAAGTGAGAATATATGGATGTGTTCTGAAGAGGTTTTATGGAAGTAGCTTTTAAAAGAAACTACGTTAACCATATTATCTCCTAGTTCCTTGCACCTTTGAGTGTTGTTAATTTATCAAATAGATAAATGCTTAGTGAATTAAAATATAATGATAGGACAATACATTGCAGTATTTTACTTAAAGACTAAAAAGTAAAAAAATAAAAACATAAAAAAGATTTTTAATAAGAATGCTTTTTATTCAGTCACTCTAAAAATTAAAAAATAAGGAAGAAGGGTTTGTTCATCACAGATTGTGGTAATGATGAACCAGAAGAAGGACCAGGAATCACCAACACCAACCTTGAATGCTTCCTGAAATCTCCTCGCCCGTGTTTCTTTTGCAAAGTTTTCACTCTTGTACCTTATTTTTTACTTTTTAGAGTGACTGAACAAAAAGCATTCTTTATTATCATTTTTATATTTTTATTATACAATGCACCATTTTTTTATGATTCATCTCTTTTTCCTCAACAGCCATCTTTTATTTTTATGTTTGTGACTGTGCCCACTACTTTACAGAGAAGACATTACACTACTGTAATACTTCATTTGATGCAGCAAAATAGTGCCTCTTATGCAGATGACACTAATACTTCTAAAGTCTGATTCATCTAATCCCTTACTAGTGTCAGTGTTTGCCATAACTGATGGAAAAATTTCAGACGTAGATTCTGGTCATTAAATACTTGAAAGGTCAGTGGACTTCTTTTATTTTGTGCCATGAGTGGGGCATTGCAGTTGTTCACCTTGAGGGCACCCCATCACTATAACTCATTTTATGGAAAAGATGGCAAAAAACAAAGAAAGAAAGACCACCAGTTATACCATGTCATAATTTATAAACTAATAAGTTGTTAGTGACCTACAGCAATATCAAATAAGATGCATTAAATCACTCACAAGGTCTTTTACAAGCATGGATAAAACTGGCTAAGGACTGTGGACACACAAAACTACACTGGAACCTATTGAACGTTTCTGTTTTCTCTAAAGAACAGAACAGGACAGCTGTCCTAAGATACAAATACATGCAAGTTACGTCCCCAGCAACATATTCTGAATGTAGCTTCTGCTATTTACTAAAGAAGATACTGTGTTATCAGGTAAAGATACTGCGTTATCAGGTAACGATACTGCGTTATCAGGTAACGATACTGCGTTATCAGGTAACGATACTGCGTTATCAGGTAACGATACTGCATTATCAGGTAACGATACTGAGTTATCAGGTAACGATACTGCGTTATCAGGTAACGATACTGTGTTATCAGGTAACAATACTCAGTTATCAGGTAACGATACTCAGTTATCAGGTAACGATACTGCGTTATGAGGTAACGATACTGAGTTATCAGGTAACGATACTGTGTTATCAGGTAACGATACTGCATTATCAGGTAACAATACTGAGTTATCAGGTAACGATACTGCGTTATCGGGTAACGATACTGCGTTATCAGGTAACGATACTGCATTATCAGGTAACGATACTGAGTTATCAGGTAAAGATACTGCGTTATCAGGTAACGATACTGAGTTATCAGGTAACGATACTCAGTTATCAGGTAACGATACTCAGTTATCAGGTAACGATACTGCGTTATCAGGTAACGATACTGCGTTATCAGGTAACGATACTGCGTTATCGGGTAACGATACTGCATTATCGGGTAACGATACTGAGTTATCAGGTAACGATACTGCGTTATCAGGTAAAGATATTGCGTTATCAGGTAACGATATTGTGTTATCAGGTAAAGATACTGAAGGAGCTTAATGTTCTGTACAGCTACAGCTAGACCTGCTATATGAGCATTAGCAGGCCCGTCAGCAACACGCCTGTATTGGGCTAGACTTATTTCCAGTTGTGGACTGGCCAGAACTCTTTCTCTGATAGTCTGAGAATATGGAGTAGCCATGCAAACAGCAGTCACATGTCTTAGGTTGTGATGAAGTGATGGATTAACGTTGAGTAGCATAAAGATAGAACATTGTAATTAGCTTGATCAAGCCGAGGCATTGCACTCAAATGTACTTTTACTTTGTACAACTTTTCATTTTGGGAGGCATTTCAAAAATAATGGGATTGGAGGGAAGCCATATTTTACTTTTTGGATCTAAAGGAGTAAAACCACATCCATCTTCTGTTTCTGTAGATGCTCAGCTGAAGGGCAGAATATGAAGCATGAGGATTCAAATTTGTAACAGATACACGAATATCTGACATTCTACTGAGAGGCATCTCTCATGAATTGCTAAGCCATTCAAGTTTCATTCATGCCAGGGATACCTGCTTGCTAACACAATCTGCCCACAGATTGCATTCTCCTCAAAAATACATAACTGTCAGAAACAAATTGCACTATATTGACCACAACAACTGCAAGTGGTTAAAACTTTCTCAGATGATATAAGAATGTAATTTGCTCTGGAATAGACTGCCCATACATATCAAGCAGACCGCCTCCTTGGCCCTCTTCAAAAGGAACCTTGACAATTGGATGGGAGAGAGGAAATTCACCCCAGGGATCATGTCAGTTGCCCTGTTAGACAGTGGTCCAGGGAAGTAAATAGTGTGGGAAGAAATAGCCAGGGAATTGTTATGGCTAGGCTTGTATAGGCCCTAGGGCTGATAGCCTGGTACCAACCTATGAACCTATTTGGTTTCGATAAATGTGCAAAAACAACTTTTAAAGCAGGAATGTTGCAGCACCAAGAAAATATCCATCCTGGACAGGAATGTGATATAAAGGAACGTGAGCAGGAGGGAGTTTATACATATCTAGGAATTGATGAAGGATCAACAATAAAACATGAACAAATACAAATAAAACATAGCAAGGAATATTTTAGAAGACTATAATTAAGACGACTAAAATTAATGCCAAAAACAGTCCTGACATCTAGGAAAAATGTCCAAGCTATAAACTAATTTGCATTTCCAGTTCTAACTTATAGCTTTGTTGCGAATGATTGGCCTCCAAAGGTATTGGATCACTTAAACAGGAACACACGAAAATTGTTCCATGCTTATCAAGTTATTTATAAAAATCGGTGTATACCAAGATTATATATTCCCTATTCTGAAGGAGGTATGTGTCACTTTAAAACTGATTACATATATACCTGCTGACCTCACAAGATCCAAACAGATTGAAAATCTTAAAACATGAAGAAAACAAGTTTAGGATGACTTCCTTGCTTAGTTTAGTAGAAGCATATCAGTGTCAAGCAGGAAAAGAAATCAAACCAGAAGTAGATATAAATCAGGCAACAACTGAACGTGCCAAAAAACAAAATAAAGAATATAAGGTGAAGGATCAGATGAGAAGGAAAGAACTCTGAAAAATGCATAAATATAGTTGCAAGTGCAAAAAAATCCTGGAACAATCTCATGTTGATCAGGATCTAATGCAAGAATGGTTAAGTAGAGGTGAATTTAAACCAAAAGATGAAAGGATAATATTGGCAGCCCAGGATATGTACATGGCTTACAAAACCCCCTGAAAATGTCAGAGAAACAGACAAAAGCAAGCTTTGTAAAATAGAATTAGAAAAAGAGGCAAATTTTGTTGCTGGGTGTAATACACTAATGGAAGAATGCCTGTACACTGAAAAGTATAATGATGTGGCAAGAGTGTTGCACTGGGGATTGTGCAAATGGTATGATACTGAAGTAGCTGAGAAGCACTGGAAACATGAGCCACAACGCATTACAGAAAACAGTGCAGTTTATGTCACATGGGATCGAGCATTACCAACAGTTCCAAAAATAGATACAAAAAACAGATATAGTAGTCCAAGAAAAGAAGACAAAAGTAACATTGATCATTCAAATTGCCACACCCAGTGATTACACTGTCTTATGGACAGAGAGACAGAAAGTCATAAAATACCAGGATTTGCAGGCAGAAATGAGGGCAATGTGGAACAAGGATACCCAGACAATTCCAATAGTAGTAGGAACAACGGGTCTCATAAAAAAGAATTTACAGTCAAATTTAGATAGGTTACCAATACATGTAACTGCATATGAATTACAAAATGGGTCAATTCTGGGTACATTGCATGTGCTACAAAGATGGGGTCCATTCCTGTAATGGTATTAGAGACCCAAAATATTTGGAGAAATTAAAAAGCAAAACATGTCTTTTGGTGATTATGATTAGTTGATAATAACACAGAAAACACATTTGAATAAGAACAGAAAAATGTTCCTGTTCATAAAAAATGCTACCAAAAGAATAAGTGGTTCAAAATAATAAGAAAAACTTATGGCATTCCAGCAAAATGTATTTAAGAATCTATCCCCATTTCATGCCAGTGCCCGCAATGGCTTGAGACCAGTACTGAACAACGCAAGTGGATGCAGCACCCTCAGAGAAAGGGCTTTGATACTTTTCTGGAAGCAAACTGTTAGACTGCAGTTGGTCATAGTCAATCATATCTGTAGTCATGGAAAATACTCCATCCTTTCTAATTTTATTTATTTCTTTAGTTATTTATTTTGCCCTGCTGTCTTTTGGCCAGGTTGATAGTAGTTCACCAAAAGGATAAAGGGTCCATCTGTCCTGTCCTATGCTGCTGAACTGAAAGAACTCCAGCTCATCGCCACCGCACCCGCTCTTCAGAGTGAGACTTTGCCTAACATACAAGGCCATGTCAAACCCAGATTTTGTGACTAGTTACTGCAGTCTTCCTTCCTTTGCATGGGATAGTTGGTTACAGCATGGCAATCGGGCAGCCATCATGGGCCTGTTGCTTTGTAACCCTAATGACACCTTGCATTCAAAGAACAGAAATAAAATAGATGTTAATTAAAATGATTCGATTACCATAAAATGATTTACAAAGTATCTCAAATCTTCCTGATGAAACATTGATTAAAAAGTTAAGATAACATGCTAGTGACCTTTCTGTGGTATTCAAGTATATCAATAATTGCACTTGCAAATGATGCTCTAACAACGATGGAGGAATTTGGTTACCAAGTGTTGAAACATGCTCTAGCTTCGGTTCTTAAATGTTTAGTTTTCTAGATTGATAAATCTTGTGTTAGCTATTAGAAAACAATCCATGAACATATTTTGATAGGTCAAAACTAAAACTGATTACTGTACAATTACTAGACAATAAGTTGTTATGGGTATTGACAACTTTATTAATAGTTAATATGAAAAAAAACCTAGATCAAATTACATTAATTATATATTACATTGTTTAAGACATTTTATTTTTAGTGATACAGAATTAAATAATAAATGTAATATTTTCTCTCATCATATACACAGAAATATTTTGAAACTACTGGCTTTATAATATGTTAAACCTGAAGCAACAAGATACAAATTTGGAAAGGGGTATCTTTGTTATGCTGTGTGTTACTGATATTGAACATAATGGTAGTAGCACAAATTTAAAAACTAGAATGGGTGATATAAATGAGGTTGCTCTGACAGCATATGAGAAAACTACAGCTACAGCAATTGAGTCAATGTTGTATCATTCTGTTTCAACTGAGCTGGTAAAGTTACTGCTATTTTTATAAAGAAGGGAAGTTCAAGTCTTGCTAGACTCTTAATGCATGATTACACTTGTCAAGGGTCCTATAATTTCTAAGTACAAGATTAGTAAACAACTGAAATGTTGTCACAGTATGAAATCAAGTTGATAGACAATACTATCCACTCACACATGCCTCGTTGCTGAGTCTGTTTGTGTAAAGGAAGGTGAACCAAATTAAATGTTTCACTTTTTCCTTAAGCAGAAAACTATGTTTGCTCAGAGCTTAATTAATGTTACACAAATGGGGAAGGCATAGCCAACAGTTACTGATGTGACAAAACTCTGGCCAAAACATTTCAAATATAGAGTACAACCTGCACATCATAGTATCTGCCAACAATTTTTCAAATAACGTATCTTGCAAGCCTGACACATGAAACATTATCAACAAACACACGTATTTTGCAGTTATTCCAATCAGGTCATTCATTGTATGTCCCTATTTTCGCACAGTTTGGCAATGGGCATTAGTGGACAATGCTACTGCAGTGGTCCAAATTGAATCCCTGAAATTCTAATCATGCATACACTAATTCTTTGCCATCATCTGCACAAATCATCTCCTCTGTGATGCTCTATATGAAGTGGTAGTTAGCATGTCTAACTCTGGTTACTGGGCTGTAATCCTCCAATACATGGAAATGCATTCATAAACACAAGAGAAGGGCAGTGACATGTGTGCTTTACTGAACACATACTGTCTGATATTCATGTATGCCCTGCAGCAATGCACCTTCAAATGATATTTCAGGACCCGGGCCATTGTAAAACAGACTTGTGCTTATAGAACATGTCTCCATTGTTACAATGAAGCTTATAGAACATCTCTCCATTATGGGCTTATAGTGACACTGGGAAGTGGCCATCTATGATGATATCCCATTGATATTGTAAGTAACTTGTATTAATGTGGACATTTGTATCTGAATGTAAAGACATATAACTGCATCATTGCAAAACTGCTGTTTCCAAATTGTGTGTTTGTGTGTCATCTACACAACATCCTGAGAAACAGGGACATGTCTGTCTCACTTCTGCAATATGCATTTGTGACAGCTTCTTTCACTTCAGCTGTCTGGATGTACTTCTATGTACTTTTGCAAATTGCACTCACACAATCATATCACAAGTCCAGCCTTTGCACACAAGTCTCATAACAGTATATGTAATCTGTGACACTATGATGATGTCATCTTCTATAAAGTGCACTCTGACAGTGATAAAATCAGAAGTCTGCGGCAGCACACTCGTTAACTCATTCCCTCCAGTACAGCTTTTTTTGAATGTGTACCATTAACTTCCAGTGGGTGTAGCTTGAGCCTTTAAAAATGAAGTTATCACTTTATGGTTCAAACCAATATTCCTATCTATGGAACCATAAATGTTAAAAGAAATATGTACATGGCAAACTATTCAGGATAAATTAATCTTTACATCAGTGACATTCATTCAGTTTGATGTTTTAAACTAGCTTTTATAACCAAAATAAAGGCAGTGAATATTATTTTTGTAATGTTGTATAAACAGATTATGATATTTCAGTAACCATTCAAGCAAGATACATATTGCCAGCAATCTTTTCTTCATATAGATGTGAGTTTCATATGAGGTTGTGCAGTTCAGTCTGTGTTACCTGGATGCTGAGATATTTAGAGGAATATGAAAATGATTTCAAGACAAATAAACAGTATACAGATAATATTAAATCCCCCACATCTAATCCCCCTAGCTTAGTCCTGCATGGAAGCGGCCATTTAGGAGCAGGACAGCAGCGTGCCATGAATATTAATGAGGAGTGCTGCCTGAGCTCCTAATCTTACACAGAGCATATGAGAGTGCACGGGGCATGTCTGAGAGCAGAGCTCTCAGAATATACACACCCCTGCAATGAAGAACAGCAGACATCCCTAAAAGAATGAATGAGACTGCTCATAGGTGTACGCATACCTCCAGCAACATCCCTCCACATGTACAAGAGCAATAGTTAACACAAAAAATATAAAGAAACTTTTTTTTATGAAACAGATTAAATTTAACCATAGGTGTGCTCGTTTTCCCATCGCTTAGCTATGGTTAATGCAGCTTAAATGGCAGAAGAGGATAAAAAGCAAGATATATGAAAACGAAGCAGGATAGCAATAGTGTAGTAGGCAGAGCATTCACCTTATGAGCAGTTATTCCCGGTTTGAGTCCCACTGCAGCACATTCTATTTTCCATGTCAAATCACGTTATGACCAATATTTTTACCTACTAAATAACATATATTTGTGAACTCGAGTACTGCATTAAATGCAGATGTGAGGTGTCAGTGTCATAATGTTGCAAAGTCCACAGATAATCACGTGCCCCATACAGTATACATACACAGGAATCAGGGATACAAATGGAAGGTAAAATGTGTAATGAATGATAATTGCATACAGCTTCCAAATCCCCCACCTTCCCAAGAACCACTAGACATTACTGTCTAAATTACTGCAGTGGTAAGTGGGAGTAAGCACTTGTAAGCAAGTGTAAGCACTATTAAGCAGTAGTAAGCATATGTAAGCACCAGTAATCGGGTTTAAGCCTGTTTGAGTGGGGGTAAGCAATGTGCACACAGATTAAGCAATATGGAAGCTAACTCTCTGTAAGCATATTTCACCGAAGGTTAGCAGTGCTTACCCTCATGCAAACCCACTTACAAGTGCTTAAAAGTGCATTAATCACACTGTATCCAACAACTGCTGTTCTGCCCAGCAACAAAATAAACATCCTTGCAGGTCTTGAACCCAGGACCCTATCCACTATAGTCACAGTAGTTAAGCACCAAACCATCACAGCAGTACATACAAATGAGGTATCACCAAACAAATCCTCACTATAGTAAAATCAAACTGAACATGTAAAAGGAATCAGTATACAGTCATATGTTCTATAACCTACTACATAACATAAATATGTGAACTGGAGTACAGAAGTAAGCCCAGATGTGAGGTGTATTTGTAATAGAGTGTTGAAGTCCCCTGTTAAACACAATGACCCCATACAATGTACATACAGATGAATCATGGATACCAGACATATATATAACATGTAATGAATAATAAATCAATGCCAAAAAGAAAATATAATGCAAATGAAATATTAAGCAATGCTAAGCATTGCACAGACCAGCTTAGTAGGTGTAATTAATGTGTAGGCCAGCTAACCCAATTTTCCCAGTGGTATACCCCTTTAAACAATGCCAACTTTAGGTAAGCAGGTTTGTCCATAGCTTAGCCTTTTCAAAACCATCCAATCACAGCAAAATGCAGGAAATTGGCCCTACTTAAACCCAACAGGCGGGAATACATCTCATAACTGGTTGTAGCTTCCCCTTGCAGGCACCATGTCAGGAATGGGAGAGGGGATGCACTTTCGGGCACAGCGCTGGGGCATCCAGGAGTACAGAGTCATGACAGGACTCCTTGTCAATGACTATGAGTAGAGACAGCTGTAGGGCCAGTACCAGGGTCCCCAATATATAGTGGACGCCTGGGGCCATCTCGCACATGACCTCACCAGTGCCACTGGCATACCCTGAACTGGTGAGCAGGTCAGGCATCACTATGTGGACCTGAAGTGGTGAACGGGGAATCTCTTGGATCAGTGGATCCAACAGGCTAGGATGGCAGGGGAGGTCCCAGCTGTGTGTAAGTATTACTCCACTACCTGTTTAATAATTGCCAGCTCATGTATATTATGGATAAGTATGGCTAAATATTCCTCTTATGTTCTTCACAGCAGCATGTGAGTAAGCCACAAACCAGGAGGCCCATGGGTGTCACCTGGAGAGGTTGCAACATGAGGCAGGTTAGTAATACTCTTGCATGTACTGTCATAGGAAATAAATCTAAAAGTATTAGTAAGTTAATTGCCAGTATAAAACCTGCATTGTTTAAGGCAAGTACTGCATACACCAGAGAATATGGCAGGAAGAGTCTCATATAGTTTGTATGTAAATAAAAGCATAATAGCCTGACAATAAAGGTTTAACTGCTGGACTGCATGTGTTTACTCTGGCATCATATGGTAATGCAGATTTGCAATCACTTAATAGTACTGTTGTATTAAGCACTGTTACCCACACTGTGCAACATAAATAAAATGTGTAGGAATGTCTGTATATGACTGGTGTAATCCCCAGAGGACATTTAGTACAGCTGAGAGAGACATAGACAGAAAACAGTGAAAAGGCAAACAACAAAATCTGAATACCACAGGCAAATGAGACGTGAACTGCTATATTTTAGCACGCACAGCCATGGTTTGAATTCTGGGAGTTGTAGTAGTCTGCATACAGAATCATACCCCACAACTGTACAGATATGTCCAGAATGTCTAGTAAATTGGCCCATATCTGCTGTCTGTCACTCTGTCCCCCTGGGAAATCAGTGGGATGATCGCAGATGTATAGGCAGCAAACAAGAAATACAACTATAAGTTATAAAATAAGAACAAACCTATCACTCTAGCAACTCCCCAAACTGTTATGAGAGTAATAAGCCAAGTATGTCCTATCTGCACCCCCATGTTGTCAAGCTGTGACCAGAGTGTGTACAGTAACAGAGTGAGATGTATGTGCATAATAGTAATGTGAAATCTGATACTGTGTGTGGCAACATTCAGGTAGTGCTAACAAACATTGCTCTCACAGGTCTGTCAGATATGAACACTGTGCCGAGAAATAAAAGCTTGATACCCTGTACTGGTACTGTTTACTCTGGTATTGTATAGCATTGTGAGTGTTGCAGTTGCTCTGAATAATAGGGTATCACTGATCACTGTCACCCACACTATGCTACATAATATAACTGTCTAGGAAATCCTGTATAAGAGTGTTGTAAGTCACTAAAGGTTGAAGAGGGGAATAGTCTACATATGTCCCACCACACCTGCATGTGGTCAAGACATGGCCAGAGTCTGTGCAAAAAGAGATGGAGAGGCATGTGCATAATATCAACCTGGAATCTGGGGGTATGTGTAGAAACTGTTAGTGTTAACAAACAATTCCTCCACAGGTATACCAGGTAAGAGGTGTATACTGCAGGTAAAACCAGTTCATGTATAAAGATGTCGACATCCATATCACTGTCCAAACTAAGGCAATAGGGTAGTGTAGTAATACTTGTAAGGTACAGATAACAGCACTGACTAGGAAAGTAATGCGAACTACAGGAATATACTAGTTAATTGACATCTTTCTCCCCCCCGCCATATCTCCAGAAATACACTAAATACCTACCTCAACTGAAACGTGATGACTCCACTGTAATGTTGGGACATATGTACTATTGTTTGATAATTTTATAAATCTGTTTATATGCATGTGCTATGCTGAAATACTCCAACATTGGTGGCATGGTGCCATTAATGTACCTGCATGTTGTTGTTATTACCACTGTGGTCCCATATATGCATGTGTTCCATATGTTATGCAACTATTCCATATCTGGTGTCTGGGTTAATGGGAATATCTATGCATGCTGTTATACCTAATCCTGGAATGTGTTGACTATTACTAACCCACATATGTTGATAAACCATAAACAATATAGCACATATGGGAATGCGAGTCCCACCAGACCCACCTGTCCCACCTCAACTGGCGGTGGCACTGGGCACCAGCACGTCTGGGGCCCAAACCAGGACCTCCTCGTCCGTTTGTCCTGCACCACCTTCGGGTGAAACCGCCTCAGGGGATGGTGCTCGCCCCCCCTGAGAGTGGGTGCGGACAGGAACCTGTCACCCATCACCAGGTCTGGGTCATGGTGCATAGTCAGCTCCGCAGGGCGGTCGGAGATCTGCTATACCAGCCTGAGGGCCATGTGTTGTGACTAGAGGGTCTGCCTGGCTCTCTGACTCAGCCCCCAGCACAGCCACATTTGGGGCTGTGAAGGTGCAGTGGTGACTGCCCATGGGTGGGGACCTCAGTCCCACTGTTTCCACTAGGGGACTCATGGGATTCCGATTCCCAACACCCCTCCCCATCAAAGTGTTTACCCCCTGCATATGTCATATACAATCCCTGTATGCGTCTTGTTTGTCTTGTCTGTTAACCTACCCAACCTACTTCCCCAAATATACCAACTGTCCCTCCCCAGTATCCCAATCTCACCTGAAAAAAAAAAAGGGGCAATCTGTTCCCAAAAAAAATATATATATTGCCCTATACATAGCTGTCCATTTTGCACACATGTCCACTGGACACATAAAATCTGGTCTAATTGCCATCACAACATATTATATTTGTCCTCACCCCTCTCTCAGGGGTTTCAGTGTCCAAATCTGCATCCAAATCAGTGGGTCTATATCAGAAGACCGAAGAGGTGTTTAATCGAACACCTCTTCGGCGACACATAAAGAGTGAACGCACTAAAGCGCTAATGCTCAAAACAGAGATTTCTTATCCTGTGAAAGAAATCACTTGGCCATCCCCATGTGTTTGCCCCTTTCCCCACTGTAGTGTGATCTCAGACTTGGTATATTTAGTTAGGGGGATTGGGGGAGTGAAGCCCCACACATTATGTTTGAATGTGTGTGTGTTTGTGTGTTTGCACTAACGATTTCTTTTCCAGTAAAGAAATCAGTGTTCTGAGCATTCACACTTTAGTGCGATCACTCTTTATGTGTCGCTGAAGAGGTGTTTGATTAAATGCCTCTTCGGTCTTCTGATATAGACCCCAAATTAGTGTATATGCACAGCTGTTGCTGTAGAAGAAATGGACAGCTACGGACCTTCCCTACACCCTTTTGCACATCCCTAGCTATATTCCCTACTGTCTTTCCCTCTTTGTGCCCCTTTTTCTCCACTTTCTTATCAACCCTTTTTTCTTTACTTTTAAAGAATTAAGTGTGGGGGTAAGCAGGTGTAAGCACTTTTAAGCAGCAGTAAGTGGGTTTAAGCCTGTTTGTGTGGGGGTAAGCAATGCCTACACAGGTTAAGCAACTTAGAAGCTAACTGAGTATAGGAAACAGTAACCAGAAGTTAGCAGTACTTACCTCCACGCAAACCTGTGCAAACCTGCTTACAACTGCTTAAAAGTGCCTTAATCACTCTGTATCCAACAACCCATTATTCTGCCCAGCAACAAAATAAATAGCCTTTGCAAGGATCAAACCAAGGACCCTGCACACCATAGCCAAAGTGATTTACCACTAAACCATATCAGATATACATAACCCTGATGTTTCATAAACATATCATCCAGCACAGTCATTCAACAGTACAGGAAGTGTATTTAGGCATGTAGATGTATATGTGTGTGTGTGTGTGTGTGTGTGTGTGTGTGTGTGTGTGTGTGTGTGTGTGTGTGTGTGGGTGTGTGTGCATATATGTTTATATCTAAATAGATATAATATATATATATATATATATATATATATATATATATATATATATATATATATGTATGGGTCTATATGACTTGGTCGACAGTTCATATGGTCGACTGTTTATTTGGTCGACAGTTCATTTGATCGACAAGCATTTGCCCCCTTCCCCAATGTTGTGCGACCCTGGAGTTGATATATATAGTTGGGGGGGGGGGTGCTTGTTGATCAAATGAACTGTTGACCAAATAAACAGTTGACCATATGAACTGTCGACCAAGTCATATAGACCCATATATATATATATATATATATATATATATATATATATATATATATATATATACATTTCTATAGATAAACATCTCTACATCTATATGTCTATATATGTACAGCAATAAATATATGTAAGCATAAATATATATCTATATAGGTATATACAGACATATATCAATAGATATAAAAGAGAAAATAAAAACATATATGTCCACATGCACCGTTAATGGGGGTGAGGGGGCCCAAACAACATATGTCTTGTATGTATAGATATCCCCCCCCACAGCCAAACACATCTGCCCTGCAATACAATACCAACTGTTGCAAATCCCATAACCAGGACCTAACACAACATGGGCACAAGATGTTAACAGTACTCCATCCCACCTGTATGATGTCAGGGTGGTATCATGAGGTACAGTCTGGCTACCATAGGGAATGTACAATGTGGAAGCAGTAAACATTCCTAAGATACATATACACAGACACAGATATGCTGATACATATATATGTATATATACGTATATATAGACATATATGTAACTAAACATACACACACACAGATATGTATGGGATGATACATATGTAGAAGGTTCACACAATTCGGAACAGCCACTATGCCTACAGTTGCCACCTGACCAAATGGACACTGTATGAGCCACCCACAGTACTCCATCCCACCTGTATGATGTCAGGGTGGTATCATGAGGTACAGTCTGGCTACCATAGGGAATGTACAATGTGGAAGCAGAAAACATTCCTAAAATACATATACACAGACACAGATATGCTGATACATATATATGTATATATGGGTCACCTTCAGATTCCCGACAACGCGTTTCACCGACACGGAATCCGACGGGACGAAAACACCGACAACGCAGATGACCGACAAGGTGAGAACCCGACGGACTCGGTAAGTGTGCGATCGAGTGAGGGATTTAGTGTTAGGGAGCGGACAGGTAAGTGTGCGATAGTGAGGGACTGTGGGTTTAGGGGTGGGTTAAGTGAGTTAGGGTTAGGGTGCAGGTAGGGTGTGTGTGCGATAGTGAGGGACTGTGGGTTTAGGGGTGGGTTAAGTGAGTTAGGGTTAGGTGCAGGTAGGGTGATTGTCGGTAGTGTCGGACCTTGGGGTTAGGGTGGGTAAGTGAGTTAGGGTTAGGGTGCAGGTAGGGTGAGTGTGCGGTAGTGTCGGATCTTGGGGTTAGGGGTGGGTAAGTGAGTTAGGGTTAGGGTGCAGGTAGGGTAAGTGTGCGGTAGTGTCGGACCTTAGGGTTAGGGTTTGGGTTAGGGATAGTGGATATGTTATGTAGTGTACTGTGTTGTTTACGTGTAGTGTGTTGGTGTAATGGTTTTCGGTGTTTAGCGTTGTCGTTGTTTTTTGTTGTCGGTCTTTTGGTGTCGGTGATTAGTGTGTCGGCGAAACGCGATTTCGGGGATATAAAGGTGATCCGTATATATACGTATATATAGACATATATGTAACTAAACATACACACACACATATATGTATGGGATGATACATATGTAGAAGGTTCACACAATACAGAACAGCCACTATGCCTACAGTTGCCACCTGACCAAATGGACACTGTATGAGCCACCCATACAAATGACAATTGTTGCCTGCAACATATACCCACAGAGAGGCCAAAGGATATAACACCACCCACGGGTTTGCATACATGGGAAAGCTTTGTGTACTATCACAGTTGTATATGCCATATAGTTGTTTAGACTCTGACATACATATAAACAGAGTAATGCAACTGTGAAACAGTTATATTAATACAGTAGTCTGCAAAGGTTGACATATGTTGCTGTCCAGGCCAAGGCCTTCAAGTAGTACAATAGTAAAGACAGACTGGGCCACATGATAACACTCAATCAACAGTAAGTAATGCAGATGTATAGTCCAACAGCCTCTAACTACACTCTGTACACAATCCCTAGGGGTAAAGACCTCAGTTGACACAATGGGATGTATCTCTTACATAACAAGGCATAACTGACACCATCACAAACACACTGATAAACAGAACAGTCTGTATTTCAGGAAGCAGTAGGCCTGCATTTACTCAAGGTGACTTGTATGGTAATGCACATCCAGATACCTAAAGGCAGCTTACCCCTGATACCCCCACATGTTGTAATAGCCTAGGTTAGTTATGGTGCATCCCCCCCATAGACTGAATAATACAGGGCTATATACCACTATTACATACACTGGCCTCTGGAGTGCATAAGGGCACACATATTGTATAGAAGAAGCCCACACCTATATGGCCCAACCCCATGATATGTGTGGGGGCCACAACAGCAGTGGACTGGTGGCAGGAATGGCAGCATGACATACTCACAGCCCACTACATAACAAACCCTGACAGCATGTCATATGTACATATGTACAAAGCCTGGTATGTAGGTGGAGGACAGAGGCTGGAACATAGGCCCATATGTGAAATACTGTTGTCATACACCAAGCAAGTTGCTGGTGTTACAGGATAGTCTGCAACATACCCTTAGTTAGGAATATGAAGTTAGAAACAGACATGGATGTAGCCATATACTGATAGTATTCAACACAAACACACACACACACACACACTGCCAGTGATATATCTTACACAAGACCTGTGTGGTGGACAGACAAAACATAATAGGCACACCATCAAGTGGATAAGCCCACAGTTGAGAGCTATGCAGACAGACTGCATTCCAATTTAAACTAGTATGTGCACACAAACCCTGTAACATGCTGCTATACAATGCATACAACAACACTACTCACACTCTGTCTGTAGTTCTGGAACCCCCTACAAATATGTAGCTGGCGTGAGTGTGCAGATTCTCTTGTAAGGGGTATTGCTACCTTCTGTCTGTAACACTGCTGCCCACACACAGGAAGGATGTCCACCATACAGGAAAGGTATGGGACCATGCCCAGATGATGTAGGAATTTATAGTAGTTGGTTGCCATGACAGTGGTAATTGGAAGTACTACACAGCATGCTGCATGCAGGTAGCAAGTGGAGGACACTGATTGGTGCAGAGTACATCACCTGATCATGTGCATCACCTACAAAATCTATGTTGCAATCTATTCAAAGCAGCCCAATCCATTTATTGGAGAGAGACTGAGAGAGAGACTGAAAGACAAAATAAAAAAAAAATCCAGTAAACTATCCGAAAAGACTTCATTCCCATTACAGGTAAGTGAAGTATATATGCATGTAATTGACCGTAGTACTTGGTCCATAATAATGGGATAGATGATGTGGAATTATTTATATGTGCCATCAGGGGTTGTTGTTGTAATGATGTTCAGCTGAACAACTGCTAAGGACAATAGAGTCTGGGTAGTGGGCCATACCCGTCAACCGTGCAGAGCAGCAATGACTGATAAAGATGTAAGCTATCATAGTGTGTGTTGTGTAATGGGAAGTATGTATATTACTGTGGCCAATAGCTGGTGGTGGATGTAATGCTATAATGATGGACACATGAGTTCCACAGCCCACCTCTTGCAGGATGCTCAGGTTAAACTGTATTGTAGCATGTAGGAATGCGATAGGTGTGTAATACGGTTACCTACAATCTGGCCCTACATAAACCCCCACTCCTAATGTCAGGCTGTGTCCATATGTGGCACCTGTCTGTGTTGTAGCAAGGCAGAAGAGTGCAGCTGTTCAGGAAGGTGTTGTGAGATCGTGGACCTGATGTCTGAATTTACCATATATATATATATATATATAGATGTATGTCCACAAATATACAGAAACCCATATGTAGGCATATATATAAACACATATATACATTATATATATATATCTACACATATATAGATATATACCTATATGCACATGTGTACTTGTATACAAACACACACACAAACATATATGTATGTAAATACATGTCTCCTATATTGCCAGCACAGTGCTGCATGCCATGTGCGAGGGAACAGCACACATAGCAATACACACAGATATCAACAGCTGTCAGTGTGTGCAGCATGGATGGGTATGTCACATGTGAACCCCTTGTTGGGACCACATTGCCCTTGTCTGTGAAGTATGGAATGGGAATATGGGGAAGTATTGCTGGTATAGTTATGGAGGTTGTCAGGGTTGGTAGATATAGAGGACAGCCTACAGGGGTGGTATGTGACACGTGTGGTGGGTAAGCACCCTGGATGGTGTGTGCGGTCTGTGATGTGGATGCCCCATGGGCATCAATATGGATGCAATGGGAACAAGCCTCTCACCCACTGTTACTCACAACAGCAGTCCACATCCTGCAGGTTCCTGGTCTGGAGGCTGAGAAGGAGGAGCATGTGGGCCCTGTGAATGTGTACTGGGTGCCTCAAGATGATGTAGCACATCCCACATATGTCTGTGGAGCCTGTTATGGAACAGACCCTGGAACTGACCTCGGCTGACAAGATCATGTCTGTGTGTGCCCCCAGGGGGGCAACATCCCTTGAGTTGGTTCCACCTGAAGGTATTGCTGGACCAGTACATGAGGAGGCCCCAGGGTGGGTCACACATGTGATGTGGCCTGGTAACATGGGCAAATGAGTTTGCAGAGGTGGTTTTGCTGGCCAATAGTACATATACATGCTATTTTGTCACTGTTATAGAACATATGTCGGTAGTAATAGCCTACGCAATCCCAGAACATGTACAACAGCATGCATAGATAACCCCAATAACACAGAATGTCAGATGTGCAGCAACCACATAGGAAGCATACCACAGGCATATATGGAACCATAGTGGCCCTGACAATCGCATGCATGTGAATAGTCTGTAACAGGCCAGCAATGATGGTGTTCACACAGGGAACATGGCTACAAACACATTGCAAAAAGTGTGGTACAATACAATATTTGCCCCACTGGTAGGTAAGCAGTAGCCATACCTTTTGATTTGTGTGTACAGTTTGTTGTCGCTGATATGGTGGGGGGTGACAGTGATGTGTATTAAGACCTGTGGTAACCTTGCTGCATGAGTTGTTCACACCTGTGTCCATCTTTATGTCTTTTGGGCAAGATATCCCATGGAAGGCTTCTGGCGTACTCAGCTGCTGAGAACTACATTGTGGTGAACCACCTAATACAGCACTACCCTGTCTTGTTTGGCCAGGACACCCATGATCAGCAGGTGCGGACAGCCCAGTGGAACGACCTAGTCTACAGGGTCAATGATGTTGGACTGTGCAACTGCAGTTATGAGCAGGTTCGGCATCATTGTTCTGACCTGCTTCACAATGCCCGTCAGCATGCTGTTGCAGTCTGGGGGGATCACTTCGCCACAGGGAGGGGACCATTCCATCAATCCTCCCGACACGTGTGGAGGAGCTCCTAGTCAGCCTCATGGCACCTACCCATCCACATAGCCACCAACTGCTAGACACCTTTGTGGAGGTGGGTGCTACCCACACACCGGCCAAGGAGCATGCAGGTAAGGCCACAGGGCACATCAGTAGACCACTGTTGCATATACATCCGCATCTGTACAGGTAGAGCATACATATCTGACATGTCATAGATATAGTGTGTTGCTGCATAGTAGTGATAAACAGATGTGCATATGTGGTAGTATTGTGGACATGTACTGTTGATGTATTGTAATACTGCACCCACCCTGTAGCAATGCCACAGGTGTGGCTACTGACTTTGCATCTCTCACCCTCTTATGTAGGTCCCTCCTGTATATCACCAAGGCAGCAGCCTGTAGCTGGTGAGTACCAGGCATGTAAAGGCTATGGTATATTCCATGCACACATCTAACACACCTATCCTAAATGCATGCTGTACATGTGCATGTATTGTTGCTGTTAAATGCACAACAGCACAGTGGTGATCATGATGGGACATTGGATGGGTATGTCAAACACCTGCAAGATAACTAACATCCTGTCATTGCAAAATATGTCCACAGGGAGTAACATAATGGTGGGAGATATGGCCTACAGTAGGGAACATGTTCGGAACAACACTTGTATACAGTGCAACACCATTGTATATACCTGTAGGACAATGGCAACCATTGCAGAGTTACACTATGGCATAACGTATTACTGTGGTCCACATTATCAGCTGGGACTAGGCTGTGACATGGTGTTCAGTGTATGGGACACTGCAAACTGACACACATGTGTAGGCCTTACTTGTCAAGCATCTGCAAAAAAGGCTGAAGGTGGGGAGAGTGTCAGCATGACACACCAGTGCACTGCAGTAGGGATCCTAAGGATGCTAAGAATGGGTGTATCTGCACATAGTCAGGTTCAGGAACTGTGGCAGATGTAACCCTACCCCCACAGCAATAGTGAGGGCAGTGTGTGAACACCAAGGGATGTGCACAAGAGTAGAGCTTGCAATCATGTAGATTAGGGGGACATGTGTAGGGCAGACTGAACATACACAGGCAAATGCAGATGGCCCACGCTAGTACACCCCTGCCAGGAGTAGTGACTGCTGTAGTACACATAACAATAGGTGCAACAAGCTGTCATGATAAGGGTGTGCACACATATGCCCACACAGAGTGTATGCATCATGGTCAGCATCCTCACACCTAACACAACACCTAACACATTTCGTAGACACTGCATGTGAAAGTACAGGACATATGTCACATATCGGGCTCATGTACTCTTAATATATGTGGTGATGTGGTCCCATTGCAGATCAAGGAAGGGTGTGTTGTATCAATAAGGGTGTGCACATCCCCCATAGCCATGTCATGTTCTGATGTTTGCCAGCATAATAGTATTGGATTGGTCATATATGGTCTGCTGATGTTGAGAGCTGTAAATCAGACATCAGGCATTCACAAATTACATCTAACCACATATCATCCCAGGTATGTGTTGCTGAAAAACATAGGGGCTGTGAGCATGAAAGCTGACATAACTGCCATAGTACTACACATACAGCAATGGGTTGTACACCTGTGAGGTGTGGTGCACAGTACATGGCAGGGTGCAGAACAGGTGCACAGCAATACTGTGTACATGGGTGCAGTGGTATCCAGGGGAAGGGGCATCACCTAGTGACACAGCACCTGCATCACACACATGTATACTGTTGCTAGCATGTATTGACTATAGCTGCACTGCATGCTGTTGTGTACCATATGTTATGCATGTTGACAGATGGGTAATAGGAGGACTGCATGTACTATCATTGTGCAACCTCACCTGTATGTGTGTGTGTGTGTGTACGTACTGGTGGGTAGTTAGTTTGTCTGTAGGGTCACTCTGGTAAAGTGGAGGGAGGTTGATGCATGTAGGATGCGTGTGTGCATGTGTGTGTATTTGTGTGGGTGGCCATGTATGCGCATGTGTGATTGTGGGGTTGTTCATACAGCAGTACCTCCCTTTGGGATCATGCAGTACATGGACAGGGACTGCCACTTTACACACTAGGAATACTTGTCATTGTATGTAATCACAGGACAGCTGATAGTATAATAAATTCTGTAGCATGGAACAGGCATTAAGAGGGGAAGGTAGACACCAGGTATAACCTTAATATTGCATTCAGCAGAGAGGTGAAAGACAACTCATGTATGCAGCATCACAGATGCATTGGGGAATTACTAGTCAACACCAGGGAGTGTATCCATATATTACAGTTGTCACATGATATGTGGATTGAGCAGCATATCTGTCATGTACTGAGCATTACATACACATGACACTCCAGTGCATGATAATATGGAGTGAACTTAGGCCCCACATATGGGACCATGCTCATAATGTCCTGACATACACAGGGTGAACACTGAATGACAACAGTGAGGCCATTTAAAACCACTACACACAGGTCAGGCAAGTAATGTAGTAACAGGTCTTGTGTTGTGATCACTTGTCTAGGCATTTAGAGGACTGATACGTTAATGAGTGGTATCAATGTGTGTATGTTACCAAGTGTGATGCAGGATGGGGAATGCATGGAAGTATATGTGAGACAGTCTGTAAAGTCACAGACAAATAGGTATTAAGGTGGTGTGTGTGTGTGTGTGTGTGTGTGTGTGTGTGTGTGTGTGTGTGTGTGTGTGTGTGTGTGTGTGTACTTGTATGCAATGCTGTACAGGTTTTAAAATGCATTTATTGTTTCCCCCCAGAGGTGGCAAGGGGGTCAGGGTCCCTCCTGCATGCAATCTGATGTTGGTTCCATACAGACACCGAAGATGATGACAGTAGTGTTGAGGCACAGGTGGGGTTGTCAGGGGCTGAAACAGTGCCATCATTTGACATCATCTTTTAGCCACTCCAACCCCGCACACAGTTTCAGTGCCTATACATACCCCATCACCAGTGGCCATAGCGGAGGGACAGCTGGCATTTGGCAGTGCACAGGAAAGTGTGGTGACCATGCCTACTGTGTCTGGTTGCAGCAGGCATAGCCAATTGTCTGGCAGGGCACCACATAGGCAGATGTCCCAGGGTGCTCGTGGTTTGGCCACTGGTCATCACGCCCCTGGCAGATGTAACACAGCTGGTACCAGCAGGCGCATGTTTCAGGCTGTCATGGCAGTGCAGGCACATATGGAATGTTACCCCAGACAGGGCCTGAGGCTGCTGAGGGCTGCTCTTACATCTGCAAGTGACAACTCCCGTAAACTGTCTGGTGCCATCCGTGCATTAACTGAGCTCATGGATAGACGGTCTGGTGAGATAATGGCCCTCATCGACTGTGGTCTGTCCATGCTTGAATGTGTGATGGGAGTGCGGTGACAGCCGCATGGACGTAGGCCAGCAACACCAACAGCTGGCAGTCAACGTGGACATGCTAGGACACCAAGGGGCTCCTGTAGTGGCAGTACCAGCCTCGGCACTATGGTAGGGGGGTGCTATTCACACCACACCACAGCAGGCCATGAGCATGTGGTCCTGGCCAGTCCCAGGAGGGGCCTGGTTCCAGCGGACATTTGTCATCATCAGGTGAGAGTAGCATATCAAGGCCTGTACCTGGATGTGCCCATGGAACCCCCTGGCAGGCACAGTCCACGTGTCTGTGGCCGGAGGCAGTGAACTGCACACCCTGCCAGGTATGGTCTGGGGCTGTCCATAAACACCTGTGTAGGGCAGCTACATGGCAGAACTGTGTGCATGCATACCCACACACTATACAAACACACCTGGAACAACCCCATACCTACATACACCACATCACCATGCCCAGCTTACCTCATTATACCCTCACCCAAACACATGGTATCAAATCTATGGCCCAGCCTTGGCCTCTGGTAAACCAAGAACACACCCTGTGCATATGATGATACCTGTGCCACATCCCTGTCATCCATACCGTCGATGCAGGGACAGGCTAATATGGTTCTGATGCACACAGTGACTGTACTACAGTGTACCACAGTACTGCAGTGTAACATGTTGTAAGGAGTACAGTGAAATGCATATATGCCAGGTAGTGTAGCCATCCGACAATGATGCATTATAGCTGTTAGTAACACTAGTTGTTTGTGGTCTCTATAATGTTATCCATTTGTGTTGTAGGTGTACATGTGTCAGCATGAGGATGGTCTGCTGTCATATTCCACAATGGGGTATGGCACTGTGGTGACACCATGGCTGTGACGTATATGGGGTACAGTTGAACAGATGTCACAGGTTTGTATAACAGTTATTGCCTGTGCCACATGGACAGGTGTCCCACTGAGGCATGTATAAAATGCAACCTGATGTAGACACATACACGCACACTCTTACTTGGCAACACTGGGACTAGACCCCTACCTAGTTATGTAGTGATACTGAAGTGTGTGGCTTCCATTGCACACATCACACAGTGTTTAGGGGCAGGTGTGTTCCAGGTTGCATGTTACATGCAGAACATCCCCAGACATGTACATTATACTAATGGGGGTTGTAATGGGTGTATATGGACAATACATAGTATGACATACCTTCACATACACATTAACAGACTCATAATAAACAGACACACGTCTGAAAGACCTGGGCCTATCACTGCTAACTAACTTGACCATGTGTCCAGTGTTTTACAGGTAGGCTGCACACAGCACATGCATAAGTGGCCTGGATTGTAGTATCAGTTACCTGTATGGTTGATGGTGACAGTGGTAACCATAACGTGGTACATGGAACATATACCGGGTGTACCTTGGTGTAATGACAGTGTACACAGCACCCACATCCCCCAGTGGATATTGTACTCCCTGAAACCCATGATGACACTCTGACATACCCACCATCACATATTGCCAATGACTGTGAAACAACCCATTGTATATCCCAACAGTGGTACTACAGGGATATGCATGTAATGCACATGCCACACGCATAGTAGGGTGTTGCATTGCCATGTCTCACCTATGGGCAGCAAAAACACTATCTGTACTACTGTGTGGCAATGGGTATTGTAATAGAAGCATGTGGCCTCGGAATGCTCTACCCTACAGATATACGGACATGCACACATACAGACACTTGCCAGAAAACAATGGGAGTCCCATGCCTATCAACCCATTTGTACAACACTGTTGTGATGGTACTGCAAGGCTCATGTAGCCGGCATGGAGAGGAGCTTAGCAGGGTACATGTAATGTCCATACAGCAGCAGCCACAACTGACTATGGCAATGGGTGTTGTGGTGGTTGTGAAGGCCCTCATGGAATTCTCAAGTACAGGTGTGCTAACACACAGTCACTGCTATACTCAGTCATGCCCACGTACATGTGTCAGTACTGGGGTGCATCACTGCAGGTGGTCATAGCTGTGTACCTGGCTATTGTCCAAGGAGAGATGGGTTGTGTAGGGGTTGTGTGTACAGTGGTATCTTGCCACCTGCCATGTGGCAGCAAGAAATTTGTCAAGAGACACTACTGTGGTGACCCTCAGAGTGAAAGTGACATGCATCAGCCAATCCCCCAGGTGCATCCTGCACATGGCCACTGAGGTGATCAAGCTGACATGTATGCGACATGCATTACAACACATAGTTAGTGTCTGTGATGGAGACCTGTACCCAAGCACGTTCTGTTGACTGTGGTAGTGTAGTTGAGGTACCCATGGCATGTTGTGTGTGCAGGGTGTTATCTTCAATATGTGCCAGTTCTTACACAGCTGGGGTGACATGCAGTGGCAATCAAGCTGAGGTTGCCTGTACATATCCCAGCTGGATACCTACCATCTGCACGTCTGTACAGGGGCAGACAGTAAACAGCTTGGCAAGTAGCTATGCAGTAGGATGAATGTGTTGACAGATAGCCATTTGACAAAAATATGTATGCAATAACTGCATGTCAGGAGCCCTCACTAACATGTGCTGTACAGACGGTAGTCTACAGTTACATTCTACATGTCGGATCATTACCCAGTAGGAATTATATACTGTGACACAGCTCACACACCAGGGATGCAACAGGGAGGCCTCAGAGTCCAGCTTTGCCTGCAGGTGTGCCTGTTATCAGTACTACATTTAACACTCTACTCTTGCCTGAGTAAGCACTGCCAACAGTAGTACAGCCGTGGTACACTACATGCCAGTGTGACAGCACATACCCTTGGGTACTACCCCTGTATGTAATACATTCACATGGATAACAGTGCTGTACAGGCCTCATATATGTCTGTGTTCAATACATGACACTCACACCCCTTGCTACTGTATTGACAGCACATAGGTGCATGTATTGTACATGGCATTGCATACAGTTATTAAAGATATCTTTACCCTGCTATGTTATCTGACTGGGATATGAGCACTGGTTATCAGGGCTGTTCCATGCTTAGCAGGTATCAACATTGCTGCAATATAACAGCTATGCTGATTTGCGCACTGGTAAGTGAAGCCTACACTGTGTAAGTGCCCATATATTTACCAGTAGCTTAGCACTGCTTAGCTTCACACAAACCTGCACAAACGCACTTAAAGCTGCTCAAAACTGCCTTAACCACTCTGTATCCATACCCTTGTCCTGCCCAGCAACAAAATGAACAGCCCTTGCAGGTCTTGAACTCAGGACCCTGTACACTATAGTCACAACACCTGATCACTGCACCATGACCAATGGGAAGAGAGCTGTTGTTTTTCCAATATATCTGTCAACACACATATTGATTAGCATTGAACAATTGCCTTTACTTCCACAATTGTGTAGTACTTGTTATCAATATGACTGATGCATCACATATGTTCTTTTATCATAATGTACACATAGCAGATACATACGGTGAGATACTTCTGGGAGGGTATACACAACTGAGAGGTTTACATATGACAGGAATATGGATATATATATATACATATAATAGGTTGATATATGTCTACATGTACATACACATGTATATTCATACATATGTCTGTATACACATCTGTATAGTGCAACATATATATGACTATGTGTACACCTCTTTGTATGTACATATATATATATATATATATATATATATATATATATATATATATATATATATATGTGTGTGTGTGTGTGTGTGTGTGTGTGTATATATATATATATATATATATATATATATATGTGTGTGTGTGTGTGTGTGTGTGTGTGTGTGTGTGTGTGTGTGCATAGCTATCTGTATATATAGCTATATATGTATGCACATCCTTTCTGTACAGATATGCCTATTTACTAGATGTGCATACATATCTATTCTGTTATATCTATTACTGTCAATATATATATATATATATATATATATATATATATATATGTATATATATATATATATATATATATATATATATATATATATATATATATATATATATATATATATATATATATATATATATATGTAGATATCCATATGTATATGTGATACATATCTCTATGTGCAGACATATATTGCTGTGTATATGTGTATATATCTGAGTGTATATCTATATATATATATATATATATATATATATATATATGTACATATACATCTCCATCTATGTATGTTGATATGTGTATATATATCTATATAGATATATGGATAATTATATATATATATATATATATATATATATATATATATATATATATATATATATATATTCACCATATGTCCTGAACATGGAGTGGAGCCCTACCTCTGCCACAGTAGTCCCAACCTCTTAGTGCAAGGGGATGTCAGGTATGTATTGCAGGTATATATGTAGACTATTGCTACTGTAATAGGGGTTGTCTTCACAGACATGTTGTGTATGGAAGGTCACATCTGCTTTTAACATGTGCACCACTGGCTACTAATAGACATCCTAAGGACATCATAGTACAGCACCACTGCAAGCACAGTAATGATCCTGTAGACTACGGCAGAGAAATGCCCAATAAATGTGGACAGTCTGATACACTCTGGTCAGTCCAGAGGTATACACAGAACCCATTAGTGCAAGACATGTGGACCAAGCCTAACAATGTGGATGTTGACAGCCATGTAGATGGGTATATCACGTCAATACTTGCATACATTTGCCCCCATAGATTATGCATTCATATACCCCTGTCTGTCCTGACACATAATGACCACTGGTACAGTGGTGCCATGGCCACATACTGCCCACTAGTAAGTGACATACATCTGTGCAGCATCCCACTGCTTTGTCTGACTTACATGACTGTTATGGTGGCCTGGCAGCAGTACATCTGGCAAGTATCTGGACATACCACAAGGGCAAATATCTATCCCAGCAGAGTGCTGCCCGCCTGACATCTCAGATGCTCAGGTAAGAGCCGCCCTCTCCAAAGCAAAAAACACAGCATCAGGGGGACCAGATGGTGTCCCGGGCTGCGTCCTACATGAACTCCAAGAAGAGCTAAACCCAAACATAAAACTACTGTTCAATCTCAGCCTTACTATAGGATATGTGCCCAAAGAGTGGCGTACAGCAACAGTGGTCCCTCTCCATAAAGGTGGTGCCTCAACGGATCCTGGAAACTATTGCCCCCTAAGCCTGACTAGCTTGGTCTGCAAAGCTATGGAAAGGATCATCATGGACCTCATAAATAAAGATATTGGGGACCTACAGACACTGGATCCTACCCAGTTCAGCTTTGTTAAGGGCAGATCCTGCCTCTTAAACCTGGTTGATTTCTTTGAAACAGTCACCAAGGCCATTGACGAGGGGAAGGTGGTCCACATAGCCTACCTGGACCTCGCAAAAGCCTTCGATACAATACCCCACTTGGGCATTATAGATAAGCTCACCAGCTTAAATATAAACCCCTATGTCACTAGATGGATTGCAAACTGGCTCAAGGACAGAACCCACATGGTTAGAATTGCTGGAGCCATGTCAGACTCCAAACCAGTTACAAGTGGTGTCCCACAAAGCTCAGTCCTGGGACCTCTCTTGTTCGGTATATATTTCTCGGAGGTACAGGCCAACACGGAAGGACCGTGGTTGACCAAGTTCGCAGATGACTGCAAACTGGGCACCATAATCGACTCTCCAGCCAACACAAGCATCCTCCAAAAGGGCCTCATAGAAACAGACAACTGATGCCAGAGCCATGGCCTCAAGCTTAATGCCAAAAAGTGTATAGTCATCCCCTTTGGCAAAAACAAAGTGCCCACAAATTACCACATAGGTGGTAATCCATTAAGTACAGAAGAAGTAAATAGGGACCTGGGGACCCAAGTTGATAGCAATCTCTCATTTCACAACCACGTGGCCAAAGTGGTTAGAAAAACATTTTATATAGCCCACCTAATCATGAAGGGATTCACATCTAGATCAGGGAAGGTCATTGTGCCTCTTTACTCATCCCTCATCAGACCCATAATTGAGTACAACGCCCCTTTTGGGATGTACCTTACCAGACACCTGCAGCAACTGGAAAGACCCCAAAAGTACCTCACCAAGAGGATCAAAGGGCTCAAACAGATGCCATATGCTGCCCGGTTAAAGAAACTCCAGCTCTACTCAGTGGCATACCGCCTGTTCAGAGGCGATCTGTGCCTAACGTATAAAGCCATGTCCAACCCGGAATTAATGGACATGCTGCACCTCAGAAAATCCAAATCCCATCGAGCTATGTGCTCGAGAGACTTGAACCTCAGCACTGAAATAAATAGGACATGCTAGAGGGACAGATTCATAACCCAGAGGCTCCCTTCACTCTGGAATAAAATCCCAGTCCAGGTTAGGCAGAGTCCCTCATTGACTCTCTTCAAGAGGAATCTTGATGAGTGGATGGGAGATTGTAGGTTTACCCCGGGTATTACTTCTGTGTCACTGTTAGACAGAGGCACAGTATACTAACCTCAAAAAAGGGCATAGCAAAATAAATTTAAAATGGGTGGCGAAAGCCAAACACATTCTGGCTAGGCTTATAAATGCCCTAGGGCAGATAGCATAGTATGAACCTATGAACCTATAACATCACACTGGGTAAGTACACTAAGCTGCTAGGCATGTAACAAAGCACTGTGCAGTCTACAGGCAGACTGCCAGAATACTGGCCTACATTTCTTATGGGGGAGTACACATGTACCTGCATATATAGCAGGCTCTACAGGCATGTCACAGCACAGAGTAACAGACACCTGTGTGAAAGTGCATAACCACAACCAATGTGAACACAGCCACATATGGTAAGCTAACATAATATTATAGTATATGGACTATCTGATAAACACCACCCTCATATGTGCCACTCACACACTAACCCTACATATACTGGGCCACTACACAGTATGGTCCGATGCCTGTCTGTGGTATGGGACATGTGTGTGTTTGGCTCTGCAAACATGTAAGCTGATAGGGTAATATACAGTGGAGCAGCATGTAATATCAGATAGAACAGGACCAAGAACAATGACATCTACCAGAGTCTGTACAAAGGCCAAGGTACATATTCACAATACACACACTGCTGACAATTACCATATGTACACAGACCTCAGTACTGTACCCACAACCACAGAATGCCCAGGTTATATCCTCAAATATGACCCCTACTATACATAACGTGTAGCAGTCTGATATCTCACTGGCTTGTAATCAGATATGATGTCAATAAATTATGGTGTACAGAACATATGCACCTCTTACTGCATGACATATGTACAAAGGTCAACAGAGTTGTGGCTGGAGGCACAAACACAGGGCCATTATTGACATGTTGCTGTGATAACCTCATACATTTACTGTTGTGACAGGGTTTGTTGTGACATATGGCCTATGAGGAATATGAAGTCAGTAACTCTCATGTCTGTCACCATGTACTGACTGCAGTCCTCACACTATGTTTCTGCAGTTCATAGATAGGTGCTCTGTGAGTAACACAAGAAACAAAAGGCACCACACACTACCTAATCTGCAGATGACCCTACAGATGGGGATTTCCACAGAAACATAGCGTCATGATAGGTATTAGAACATGTAGACTAGCCATACCACACACACCCTGTTAAACCAGCCTTACTCCAAATGCAGAATAGCACCACTTACATTCTGTAGTCATGTCAGGCACATCCCTCTCCTGTGTGTTGGTCTGTTTCCACAGTGTATTTTGTTAGAGGTAGAGCCCCAATCCATCTGTGATGCTGTTTGCCAAAACACCAGCTCTAGGTCCTGCTCACAGTGAATGAATTGGCCCAACACCAACATGATGTTTCTAGATATTGGAATGTGTTTCCATGCAATTGGCTATGGGAATGTTACCACAGCTGTTCCGCATGCAATCAGCTAGAGGAGGGCTGCAATTCGTGCAGAGGCCATCAGCTGATCATGAGTATCACTTACAAAACACATGCTGCTGCCTAAGCAAAGCAGGTGTAGTTCTCCACATCCACCAGAGAGGGAGTGAGAGAGGCAGACAGAGGCAAGGATAAGTCAGGGAGGGGTGGGAGAGTAAAACCTAAGCATGTTTGTGTCTGACTATGTATTTCTATCACATATCTATGCAGTTATTGGTTGCGCTATATAGCTTACATGTTGAGAAGCTCTCCAAATGTATATGTGATGGTGAGTGAAATCTGCAACAGTGATATGGTAGCGAAACGGTAGTTGTAGTACACATGCTTGTCCACATGAACAGGTGTCAGCGTCAACACAGCCACACTCTCACAGGGACTCACACACATTGACACACTTGGCATGGTCAGGAATACACTTCCTCACTAGTTAGTTTACCACAATACAGTACTGTGCAGGTATCACATGCTCCACAGGGGTTATCCAGAGATTATATGGGCAATGGGTATGTGGAGGTGTCTGACATCAGACAGCATGCTTCAGTATATCAGTGGGAGTTGTAGTGGGTGGTAATGTGGTGAAAATCATCATACACCACACACACACACACACACACACACACACACACACACACACACACACACACACACACACAGGGTGCCAGTACTGACATGTATGCATACATTGCTTCATGGGTGTTTAGTGGTTGACTGTGCCTGAAGGCTATACCAGGCTAGGTGAAGGGTATACCTTGGCATCAGGCCACATGGCAAAGGTCTGCAGTTTGGCTCAGTGGTGTAGTGTCTGGATTGGCCCACCCACAGGTGGGTATTGTATTCACCATACATTCACCTGGGTAGCTATTGTGTGTGGCCATTGCTGTTCAATGCTTGCCATGTATGTGTTGTTTCTTCCATGACATGGATGCTGTCTGGAATGTGCACATGTCCCACATGCATGTACAGTGACATGCGGGACAGTACCTGGGGTGTCTGGCCCATATTGTGTACACAGATTGTTATAATCTGATGTGCCTGTCCTGGCCTCATGTGCTGGGAACAGGTAATGGACAGCAGGTTGACCCTGCACCTACATTGATAGCATGATACAGTTATTCCCTGGTGTCAGTGGCATCTGTCCTGACAGGGCATGTCTATAAGGCATGGTATGTCTTTTGTGGGTCACATTTGATGGCACCACAGGTGTTGCAAGTGTCCAGGGGGGAGCATAGTGAAGGCACACTGTCTGCATGTATGTGCATATTTTACTGATGGACAGGGTACCATGCCCTCTGCTGTCCACTGCAATCACACCATGCTTACTATCTGTGGGCAATATGCAGGGTACTACCAACATAGCAGTTGTTGCCTAGGCAAGTGTGTTTGTAGGAGAGATGGGTTGAAAGTGTTCTCTGTGTAATACATGGGTTGCTAACTTTGTTCGCCAGGCCTTGAATGTCACATGCAGGGGTATGGATTGCCAATCCAGCCTTTCAGCTATTTCACATCAGTTATCCTTGTAAGGTGGACATTGTGACATATAATAGGGCTACTATATATGAAAATTGCAAAACCCGCTCTACAATGAGTCCAGTTGTTAAACACTCACAGCCACCTCCACAATGGATATGCATGACAAACACAGATGCATACACCTGCCAAGTCTGGGATTAGAACTCTTACCTAACTAGTTTATTACACTACAGCATTATGCAGTTGTAGAACACACCACAGAAATTACCTAAGTACGTCTTCCCCAAATGTGTATTTTACAGTTAATGACATCAGCAGGCTTGCCAAAGTAGGGTATTTGAATTGTAGTGAGTGTGACTAGCCTGAAAAGCATTGCTCCCCACACAGCCATAGAAACATGCACACTTGCCATGTGTGGGAATAGAACTCCTACCAAACTACTATATTACACTACAACATTATGCTGTTATAGGATGTGCCACTGAGTTTACTAGGCTACACCTTTCCCAATGGCGCATTTCACGTGAATGACATCAACAGCCTTGCCATAGTGGGGCATTTGAACTGTAGTGTGTATGACTAGCCTAAAAAGAATTGCTCCCTACACAGACAGAGTCACACACACAAACACAGCTGTCATGTCTGGGATTAAAACTCATACCTAACTAGTTTATCACACTACAGCATTACGCAGTTACAGGATGCGCCACAGAGATTTCTGGGCTGCACCTTTCCCAAAGGTGTATTTCACAGTGAATGACATCAGCAGCCTTGCCAAAGTAGAGCATTTGAATTGTAGTGAGTGTGACTAGCCTAAAAAGGCATCGCTCCCTACACAGACAGAGACACACACACACAGTTGCAATGGCTGGGATTAATACTCCTACCTAACTAGTTTATCACAATACAGCATTATGCACTTCTAGGATGTGCCACAGAGATTAATGGGCAACATCTTTCCCAAAGGTGTATTTCACAGTGAATGACATCAGTAGCCTTGCCAAAATTGGGCATTTGAATTGTAGTGAGTTTGGCTAGCCTAAAAAGCATTGCTTCCTACACAGACACACACACACACACACACACACACACACACACACACACACACACACACACACACAGATTACTGGGTGACACCTTTCCCAAAGGTGTATTTCACAGTGAATTACATCAGCAGCCTTGCCAAAGATGGACATTTGAATTTCTGGGCTGCACCTTTCCCAAAGGTGTATTTCACATTGAATGATATCAGCAGCCTTGCCAAAGTGGGGAATTCGAATTGTAGTGTGTGTGAGACTAGCCTAAAAAGCATTGCTTTCTACACAGACACACACACACACACAGAAACACATACACAGTTGCCATGCCTAGGATTTGAACTCCTACCTAGCTAATTTATCACACTATAGCAATACGCAGTTATAGGATACACCATGGATATTATGGGGCTACACTTTTCCTGAAGGTGTATTTCACAGTGAATGACATCAGCAGGCTTTCTGATGTAAGGCATTTGAATTGTAGTGAGTGTTACTAGCCTAAAAAGCATTGCTCCCTACACAGACAGACACACACAAACACACACATACCCAGTTGCCATGTCGGGGATTAAAACTCCTACCTAACTAGTTTATCACACTACAGCATTACCCAGTTTTAGGAAGGGCCCCAGAGATTACTAGGCTATTCCAGTCCCAAAGGTGTATTTCTAAGTGGATGACATCAGCAGGCTTCTCATAGTAGAGCTATGGGGAGGGTGGTGTGTGTGTATGGGCCATAACCCGTTCATGTAGAGGTTGACACACCACATGCAGGCACAAGCAGGGTTATTTTTCGCAGGTACATCTTCACGGTTGCTAGATGACTACTGCCTTGAACAGTCATGTTGCACAGCTAGCACTTGCACCACATAGTCTGTAATGCTGATGGATACTAGTGGCTAATTTCTACAGTGAGTGACATTTACACATTGTGTGGTTGTAGCCATTTGGCTGTGTGCTGTGTGGAGCAGGTCTCGTGATGGATGGCTCTTTGTCACAGTCACTCTCTTTCACACATTTATGTATGTGTACTTTTGGCATATTATAGTGTGTTGTCCTTGGATATATGTGTGTATTCCTATCCAATGTGTGTGCAAAGCATGATTGCTGCATACTGAGGAGTGTATGCACTAACATCTGCAACTGTCAGATATGTATGGTCCACTGTTGTTTCAGACATGGGCTTCATTTGTTTAAGTGTGTGAGCATGTCCAGTATGCCCTTCTGTATTGAATGTGTGGATCCATTCCAGGTAGTTTGTACTCCAGTGCAGACCTTTGTGTTGTAAACTTACAGGTAGCAAACTGTTTCTGCCAGGTATCTGTAGATTACTTGGCAATATGGGGGTCCAACTGTGCAAGGGATAGTGTGTACTGTAGGTGATTGTGTCTGTGCTGCTTCTGCTACATGGTACTGATGTTAGCAGAGATATTCAGACAAGTGTACTCTTATAGACTGTAATACTTTATGTCCACAGGTACTGTCAGGTGGACATTCTTGCTCACAGTGATGTCCTGGGAAACAAGGATGAATGCAGCTGTGTCCGGTATTGTGGGCAAACACCTACATATTCATGGAAAGTTATGCCATTCTGGAAGGGGAGCTGTAGACACTTGCTGCTGGGTCTGTGTATCCAGTTCAGCACCTTGGTACAGTGCTGGCAGAGGATACCATACTTGTACATCCATGGACATGACAGCATGGGCTTATCTTGCTGTGACAATACCTCATAGCTGTACAGAGTCTCACAGGTTACCCAGAGACAGGGGTAATATGTCAGGACTTTACCCCTATTGTGGTGTATGGGCAGGTTTGTAGCCACCCATTTATGTGTTTGTAGCCAGGTATAGTGTGTGCACACAGCTGTGTGTCGGACCTTGCACATTCCACGCTGCCCATCCTCCCACCCCCCTCTATTATTCTATCCTCTTCTATACATTATGCATACATTCTCTGATACTTTCCCTAAGGTTATCACCTCATCACAGCTGTGCTTTGGTGTTGGTCTACAGTTCATGCAGTCAGACATGGTGGACATATTATCGTGATTTTTCCACATGGCCTTGCATATGGCTTATGTTGAGTGTGTTATGTTTTTATTTGGGTATCCATGACATAACATGTGAGACAGGCCTTTGGCAGAGGCCTGTAGGCAATTTGGTGGTGATGCATGCCAGCTGTGGCAGGCCGTTGCATTCTGCCAGTCCTACAGTCCCAGACCACAATACAGTATATTCCTCTGGGGTGACAGGGTAGGTGTGCTAGGTGTTCATGCCAGTACCGTCTATCAGTATTGATCAGGTGGTGTGGATGCTAGCAGGGTGCTACCTACAGCTAGAGACACACCTGCATGGGACACCTGCGCTGTATGCTGCATTATTTTGCTATTGCCATATACAGGAGGAGGTCATATTGTACCCATTCCCAACAGCAGGGATATGACCAGAGAGGTACCTGTGGCTGGTGTTTGGATGAGCTGGGTGCATGTGTGCTATGGACACTACTTGCATCTGATGCACATATATGCATGGGGCATTACAGGTATGCTGGCATGTGCAGGTACATGAGCTGTTTCCCAGTAGATCAGTCCTATCACCTTTGTGATCTGCAAGTGTTCGGGCAGACAACACCAATATTCCCTACTACAGGCCCAGATAATGTGATGCATACCTGTATGCACAATTCCAAGGGTGTGTCCATTTCACAGTTACACATTATATACTGTATGTCTGGGGTACTTCCCCCAACATACAGTATATAATGTCTGGGGTACTTTCCCCTGTGTCCTGCTTGTATATCTAGCCCAACAGCCATGCCATGTCAGTCTGTCAGATGGTGGCACATATTACCACCATACATTTACAATGGCTTACTGCTAGCATGTGTTATACTGGGGGAATTGTCTTTGGCACTACAGTTGTGAGGACTTGGCCCTGTCATCAGCAATAGTGGGCAATGGGCACCAGGTCATACCTCAACATGCATACATACTGACCACTCTCACACAGTATGAAACACACACCAACCTAACACACACATACCTGCATATTGTACAAATGCTACAATCTATTCTGCTACATTGGCTACCTCTGGGCATCTGTGCTTCACTGGTATTATGCCTACACATACATGTTACTACATTTCTACATAGGATTGGGGGGCACACTTGACTGCTACTACATAGGATTGGGAGGCACACCTGACTGCTACTACATGTCTACATAGGATTGGGAGGCACACCTGACTGTTACCACATGTGTACATAGGATATGGGGGGGCACATCAGACTGTTTCTGCACTGCTACACACGATTGGGGGCACACCTCACTATTACTACATGTCAACACAGGATTGGGGGGGCACACCTGACACTTGTACACATTTGCTATGACTGTATAGGTATGTCAGGTACTCCATTTCATTCTGTGTTCTAACCTATTATGCTCACTAGAGGCATATCATTGTACTACAGGCCTTGTGCCTGATTGGCCTACATATTAGTTTCTGACTTCCTACCCTTCAGAACTAACATCCCACTGCCAGACCTGATGTAGTCTGTCTGTGTAGGCCTGGGTGGGAGGTTACCAATAGGCATCATTCAGTGGCCTTAGCACAGCATTTGTTTGTGTTTGTCTACACCTGTCCTGCTGGATGTTACTGTTTTTGGGTATGTGAACCTCCCTGACTGGCATGTGTGTGTGTCATATAGACACACATGTGGCCCAGCACATTTCCTGCAGTGGGTTTTGTCACCATGTGTAGTATTGGCTACTGTGGGGACACCAGTATTTGTTACAGGTCTCATGCTGCCACTGTAGGTGTCTATTATCTGCTGGCATCTCATTCAGCCACCTGATTCCCTTGCATACTCACATCCATACCATAGATACAGGTAACAACACATGCTACTACATTCGGCAATTGGTAAGGTGAATGACTTATCTTATGGGTGTGCCAGTATTGAGGGTGGTGCTGGAGGGCTGCTTGTGTCAGATGCACATAGTACACTCCCTACACATGGTTGAGCACAGGCAGTGTTATGTTTTGCATCCCTTTTACTGTATGTGCAAGTCAGAGAGAGGTGTCATTCCCTGGGTCCCTCCTGTGTCAGTGTATGTGTTATGCTTTGCCTCTTTGCCAAGGCCAGGGCATACTGGGAATGCCTCCTTCTGCCTAGTGGGACAGGCTTAGGTTGTTCCTCTTCTGAGTCACTTTGTGCCTGTGCAGGCCTTGGCAATGGTGAGGGGCTGTGTGGCCCTGCCCCATTCAGTTTCTGCTGCAGCTGTTTCCACAGGATCATATTGTGTAGCTTGGCACATACAATGACAATTTGAGTACATGCACCTGGTGAGTACTGCAAGCCTCCACCGGATGTGCCCAGGCACTGTAACCGTGACTTGACCATCCCAAACACACACACTCTATTATAATTCTGGTCTGTGTGTGTGCCTCATTATGGAGTTCTTGTTCATTTGTGTGTGCATTTCTGATGGGTGTCATCAGCCACGGCTCCAGTGCATAACCAGCATCCCCCACTAGGTGACTGTAAGGGATGTCCCCATTGGCAAATCTCTGGTAGAGTTGCATCAGATGCCAGATGTGCAAATCATGATAGCTTCCAGGGCAGCCAGCACACACATTCATTATCATGCCCTGGGCATTGCACATGACCTGGTAGTTGATGGGGGGGGAGCCCTTACGGTTGATGTAGACCTTACCCCGCTCACTGGTTGGTGCTTTGATGCATATATGCGTGCAGTCTATAGCACCCACTACCTCAGGGTATTCTGCTATTTGGTGGAAGAGATGCATATTGTTGGCCAATGCCTCATGGGTGTTGGGGAAATATATGTGCTCACCAGCATGTGCTGACATGGCATTCAGGAACTGATGGAGTATCCTGGATGTTGATGCCTGTGAGATCCCCATGATTTCCCCAGTTGGCCTTTGGAAGGTACCTGTAGCTAGTATTCTTAGGCCTACACATACCTTGGTATCCCACTGGGATGAGTTCCTTTCTGTTAGTTCTGTGTGTGAGGCATTGCTGGCACAGCTCAACAATTTGCTGTAGGAGGTCCCTGTCCACCCTATAGCACTCCACTATCTCCAGCTCATGTAGCCCCTGGTAGGTTACCCTGGATGTGTACACTCTTCTCTGTCTCCTCATTGTATGTTAATTGATAGCATTGACATCTTTGCCATCCTCAGCCTCTTCTGCATGTTGTTGTATGATAGCTATTGCAGCCCCTATCATTTTGTTGTTTTTGTTTGTTAAAAGTTCCCCACTTGTATAGACTGGTGGTGTAGAGTATGTGGAGAAAAACCAGAGGGAAAGGTGTTTGCATAGTTTATAGTAGTGTCCTGGGCAGGGCTGGTCTGCTGCCTGTGTAATTGGCTGATTCTGATACATTTCACCTGTCAGCTATGCTAGTTCTCCTAGATTACCTTCCTACTGCTGTTTTCCCTTCCCATTGCCTTCCTGTTTAAGCCTGTGGGTGCACTGTGCAAACACAGTGCTCAAATATGCACAGAGCTGCTATTTCCTGGTTTACTTTTTTTTCCTTTAAAACCCGGTGCATGGCATGCACACCCTCCTAGGCAATGTAAAAAGTGCTAGGCAGCCTCAGACACACCCCCTTTCTTAGCTCTGCTAAGCTAAGGGAAAACCTGAGCCACAGGGCTCCATTCCACTTACAGTATGTCTGACACACCCCCCTATGATGTCAGCTAACTCCTAGGCTTGCACCAAGCTATTCTTGCTCTTAGACTGTTGGGTGCTGGCTAGCATGCAGGGGAAATCTGGGATTCAGTATCATTCCCTCATTTGCATAGGATTGCCTGCTGATGCATAGTTACAGGTCCCACACTGAGCCTCCCCCCTTGGCAACCACTATTCACTAGCCATGTTGTCTTCTGCCTGCCATTGAGTATAATGGCAAAATAGTGATTTTGGTTAGATTGCTTATTCTAGTTTTTTTTTCTAATTTTTCGCCCGATCCCATTTGAGTGCCGCTGCCCTATGCTTAAACAGCCGAGATCAGCTAAAAAAAAATAAAAGTTGATTTTTTTTTTTATTTTTGCAACTGTGTTCCATGCCAATGGCCTTATACTTGGCCATTGGCATGCTTTCTACATAATATCCACCATTTATTTGGTCATGGCTCCATATTGTAGTATGCAGAAATGTACTTTGTTACTGGCGGAGTACATTTCCTGCAGATTACACTAGTCCTACACGTCTGGCTTCCAGCTTCCTGGATCACAAATTCACCTCATTTGCATGGATTTCTCCTGCAAATGAGGTAATTTGCATACAGGGGCTGAGTCCATGCAGGACTAGTGCAGGAGCACTCATGCACGTCCCTACAGCTTATCCTTGGATTGCACGGCAGACATATTGCCTGCTGGAGCTCCTGCACTAGTTCTGCACACCGTGCAGGGCTTGCTGAATCTGGGGGAATATCTCTTTAGCTTCATTAGACAGAGGTCAAATATCAATACCATTGTCTTTGCCAACATGCGTGTTTTAAGATAAAATCTTCTGATACCTTGTATGTAGCATGATTTTGGAATTATTAATGCAAATATGAACAAACGGTATTTGACACCTAGAGGTAACTGCCGAAATGCCTGGAGGTGCACTTGCTGTAATGAGTTAAAGACAGACATCTGTGGTGGTGCTGCCATTAAGTACAGTGTTCTGCAGCTTGTGTAACTAGATAGCTAGGGAATCTGCTCTCACAGCACTCATCTTGAGTGTGTGTGTTCATATCATTCTAGACACAATTTTACACTGGGGATGGTAGTCCACAGCTATGTCAGACATTCCTGACAACACCTTCTTCTCCACAAACACTGATGATGTCATCCTCTATAAAGTGCACTCTGACACTGTTAAAGTCAGACACTTGTGGTGTTGCTAGGCTATTCTTTAGATGCATACCCATTAGGATTTGACAGGGTAGACTTCCCTTCAAGGTATTCTACTAGACGCTTGTGTGATATGTCTTTCTGTGTTTTGCACTCAGTAAATACACAGCTCAGTAACAACACTGATGGCATGCATTTGAGACTTGCAGGTGTGGATTGTGAGCTACATGTCATGTAAACCTTTCAAATGGCCAGACTTGCGCCTGATTTCAAACATTGTCCCTCTTAACCCCTCCAAACAGTTGTCATTTTTATAAAAGGGGTGGTGAATTACCCTTATAGCATACTGACAGTGATTATAGGTGCATACTTCTGTTGCTGCAGAATATATATATATATATATATATATATATATATATATATATATATATATATATATATATATAATGTATAATAAGTTACACTCACACATTCTGAAAATGCCATAGATTAATGGTCATAATATTTTACAAGTGTCCATGACAACGCCTGTTTCTGTCTACATTTGTCCAGAAGTTTGTATCTTTGTGTCCATGACTGGTTGAGATGTAAGCTAACATGTCTGTTATATTCAAGCAAGTCATTTTGCAGATCTTCAGGCTATGCAAGACCCCCCATTGGATATACTGTCCTTGCTAAATGTCCACTCCAGTGAGCATGTCAGTAATGTTTATCTCACAACCATCATCTTCACTGACTTTGTCTTGACTGACCTCGTGTGACTGTCACATATAAACTAATATGTGTGATAATATAATATACTCACACAGGATGTATAGACAGGAGTACATACTGTGCTGTCTACATATGTGCTTGTTGTAATGCTATTGACTTGTTTAGGAAGTGTACATACATTGACATATCCTATCTTGTACTCTCTACTTCTTCTTTCCTCATTCCTCTCATTTATGTCTGGGCCCATTTTCATCAGCACACTGCCCCTGCCTAATGTACATTTAATTGTATTTGCAAACAATTGTTGCAGTGTACGTGCATCAGTACACTTTTCTTTATTGTGTTAATACTGCTGTTATTGCAGTATTTCCACTGCAGTCATTGTGACTGTCTGCTCAATCTCACTGAGCAGGTTTGCTCATAAACAAACTTGAGTGCTTCTTGTTTCTGTGCCTGTGCCGCTCTGCACAGTTTCCTAGCAGCAGCACCGTGACTGTTCGTGAAACTGTGCTTGTATACATGTCAGCGTGATGAGCAGCATGAATGTGCGATCAGTGCTGCTGCTCATCTCACTAACTTGTAAAATCCATGTAGGTTTTGTGTGAAGCCTACATGGGCTTTACTGAATTCCCAGAAAAGACTATTTCTTTCTTTATGTGGATGGAATTTTACTGTTGATAGGCCAATAAATCCTTTATTGAACTTCAAGTACAGCTTGAAATAATTTCCTCAGAGCAATGCAAGTGGATATCTTCTAATAAATTCCTTCTCACACCTATTAAAATTAATGTTATGATTTTTGCCATCCCTCAAAAAGTTGCTAAGTTACCCATTATCCCCCCAAAGACTCACTGATTTCAAATACATTTTATTTGTATTCTTGTATTAATTCTTACATAACCTTTACGGACAAAAACGTATTAAGTTAGAATAATTGGTGCAATCTAGTCCTAAGTCTTAGAAAAATTTCTATACTTATCTGCTATAATTTTCTTTTAAAGTCATAAACTGTGTAAACAATAACTATCATCTTTCAGCAGGAAAAAATGTTTAGGTATTTTTGATTCCAATAGTCTAAGGTAATGCGTTTAGTGACCATATTGACCAAGGCTATAATTGTTGCTTTTTGAGCAGGAGACAATGAAACAAAACACAATCCCCGGGATTCAGGAAGGCCGATTTTGAAAAAAAGAATAGTACTTTGATATTTAATATTTGCTATGAATTTATATGCATTTGATATCATTTCCTTTTTACTTAAGAGCAATTTTAGAACTTGTTGAGCTAACTTGACATCTTGCTCAACTACATTGATATCTTTGGTTATAGTACTTACTAGGTATAAGATCTGCTTAATTATTAGGTTATATTTATTGCTAGCTTTAAGTAGTTTCATGATATTTTCCATTGGAAGATTTTTTAATTGGTAAAAATCCCATACTGTATATTTTTTATTAAAGGGTATTTGTCTAGATTTACCATAGTTTTTGCTAGTTTTATATCTGGGTTGTTATGTATTGGTTCCAAAAGCATAATTCTGTCTTTTAAATTTATTGATATCAATACCTTCTTGAAAATTTCACAGTTCTTTATTAAGATTGGGTGAATTTTTATCATCTTAAGAGTTTCTTGTTTTAAGAAGGGAATCGTTTTTGGATTAACTTTATAAGTTATAATATCCTTGTGAAATAATTTAATCCATAATGGGTACCTTTCATTTCCTGTTGGGTCATGATTTGCTATCTGCATGATGTAACTTCCATTATTAATTTCATAGTACAATTAAAAATCAGGAAGACCTAGGCCTCCTTTTTCTTTTGTGGGTGTTAGCTTATTCTAGCTAATTCTTGTACTTTTTGGATACCATATAAACTTTGCCTGTCAAACTTTTATCTTGTTGAAGAAGGTAACTGGAATTTTCATGAAAGTGGCATTCAGATGATATAAAATCTTAGGGAATATGTTCATTTTTATAACTGAAGCTTTTCATAAGGTAGATAGTTTAAACTGTTCCCACTTACTAATGTTACCAACTATATTTGACCACGTTTTATCTATATTATTATTGAACATATATGATTGTGTATGGTTAAGATTTATCCCTAAATACTTCAAGGTATATTGCACTTTAACATTAGTCTCTGGAAAGTGAAATTCCTTATGTCCCAGTGGGTTAATTGGATAAATGATTGACTTCTTAGGATTAATTTCATAGTTGGATACCATGAAAAACTTATCTATGGATGATAGGATTTTATTTAAATCAGTTTTGGGATATTGACACCATAACAGACAATCAAAAGGAATTAGCTATTATAAATACTATGAAACTGACACCATACAAAAAGTTAATATACACACAGATCATAATCTTCAACAACAATGCCTACCATACACCTGTCTACCTTAACAAATTCAACCCATCCAAGTCACCCTATTGCTCCTTCTGTCCTAACAAAGAGGCAGATATCATCCACATCTTTTGGTGCTGCAAAACAGTTTATAAATGGTGGTGCTCACTTAGACTCCTTTTAGAGAAATCAGGGTATTCAAAATTCATGTTGTTATGGGAAACAGCTATACTGCATATATTCAAATGCAATAACAATAATTTCTCTAAACACATTATATTAACAGTACGCACCTTTTTAAAGGCTTACGTTGCATAAAACTGGATAGACAGATCAAGACTAACCTGGACAGAATATAAAAGCATGGCAAAAAATATATATTAACCAAGAAGCTTTATACAAAAAGTCAGAAGAACCAAACCTACTATCAAAGGTGCTGCAAAGCATTAACTGATATTCTGTCATAAACAGTATGTTAAATACTAATTATATAAGGATAGTAAATGCATCACTTTGTTGAGATTAGTAACCACAATAATTAAGGTGACATATTTGTATATATGTATATAAGGTTTAGTAGAGTGTTATCATTATATAGGTTGATGTTATACCTCTAATATTGCTCGCAGTTGTAAAATAATGTACAAGAGAATTGCTATATGATAAAAGCTCTCGGACTAACTTATAATATAACCATATCCTCGTAGTAACACAAATGGTAATTCGACTTAATTTGAATGTTAATGAGTAAAGTGGGTGATAACTATTATTATATGCTTATGGTATGCACTCTGTAATGTCAACTGTACCACGTGTATATGTCATTACATGCTTATGGTATGCACTCTGTAATGTCAACTGTACCACATGTATATGTCTTGTTATCTTTTTCTGCATATTTTGTGAAGAAATATTTAATAAAAATAAATTTGATAAAAAAGGAAGGCCGATTTTCCATGCAAGAACAGTGTAAGAGCTCCTGCATAGAAAATGGGTGCCAAGCGATCCAGGAAAGTGTCAATTTCACATGCACAAGCGGCCCTACACTGTTCTAGCATGGAAATCTGGCAACTATGCATATCACCTCATTTGCTGGTGAAAACCATGCAAATAAGGTGATTTTGCGATCCACCAAGCTGCCAGGTCTCTGTGCTAGAACAGTGTCATTGCAGAAATGTATTTGGCCAGCAACCAAATACATTTCTGCATCTGACAAAATGGAGGCATGAGAGCTCATGTAAAAGCATGTATTATGTTTACTACACATGCCAATGGCCAAATATAAGGCCATTGGTATTAAAAACAGTTTATTTGTTTTTTAATTAAACTTTTTTTTTGGCTGATCTCAGACGTTTAAGCTTAGGGCAGCACCGCAGAAACAGGATCGTGCCGAAAATAAAAAATGAGAAAGTCAATTTTAAGATCATTCTGCATTTTGCCATTATAGTCAATAGCATGCAGAATGTAAACAATACCAGGGAACACTGGTTGTCAAGGAGAAAGTGCCCGTTTTAACGACCTACACACTGGGGTAAGCAAATGGGAGTTGTACTGAATCACAAATTTCTTCAAAGTGTCGGCTTGTACCTAACTGTGTAGATGCAGCAACACAACAGTGCAAGTGTAAGAGCTGAATGACTTCATAAGGGGGTGTGTCATGCTTGCTGTAAGCTCATTGGAGCTCTGTGGCCCGTGTTTGCCCTTAGCTAAGCACAGCTAAGGAAGGGGATGTGTCAGATGTCCTGAGCATTGTGTGTAATGCCTAAATGGGTGTGCGCACAGCGCACTGGGATTTAAACCAGAAAGAAAAAGAGGAAATCGCAGCACTGTTGACATTTGAGCACTAGGTATGCATGGCGCTCCTTGGGACTTAAATAGGGAGTGAATGGGAAGGGGAAATAGCAGTAGGAAGTCAATCAAAGAGAACTAGAATAGCTGGCAGGTGGAATGTATCAGAATCAACCATTTAGACATACAGCAGCCCAGCACAGTACTATAAACTATGCACCCTACAGACTTTTTTTCCCGCAAACTCTGCACTACTGGTGTACACAGATGGGGAATTTTTAACTGGCAAAACTAACTAAAAATGTTAGAGGCTGCTGCTGCTTTACTCCATCAATATGTGCTAGAGACTGAGGGTGGTGAGGAGGAGAATGCTGACAACTGACCCACAGTAAGGAGGAGGAAAAGAGTGTACAGACCCAGGGTAACCTACCAGGGCCTACATGAGCTGGACATAGTGGAGTGCTATAGGGTAGGCAGGGACATTTTACAGCAAATCATTGAGCTGTGCCGACCACGCCTTACACACAGACCTAATAGAGGGGAACTCATCCCGGTGGATACCAAGGTATGTGTAGGCTTAAGAATAATAGCCACTGGTACCTTCCAAAGACCAACTGGGGATATCATGGAGGTCTTCCAGGTATCAGCATCCAGGGGACTCCACCAGTTCCTGGATGCCATGTCAGCACATGCCGGTGAGCACATTTATTTCCCCACCACCCTTGAGGCATTGACCAGAAATATGCGTCGTTTCCACCATATAGCAGAATACCCTGAGGTAGTTGGTGCTATAGACTGCATGCACATCCACATCAAACCACCACCTAGTGAGCAGGGCAGGGTCTACATAAACCACAAGTCTTACCCTCCATCAAATGCCAGGTCATGTGCAGTGCCCAGGGTATTATCATGAATGTGTGTTCTGGGAGCCCTGGAAGCTATCATGACTCCCACATCTGGCATTGCTCACAGCTGTAGCAGGCATTTGCCAGTGGGGACATCCCATATGGCCATCTAGTGGGGATGCTGGCTATGCACTAGAGACATGGATGATGACACCCATCAAAAATGCACACAGACCCAAACAAGAACATCATAATGAGGCACATGCATAAACCAGGATCATTGTAGAGTGCATGTTTGGGATGCTCAAGTCATGGTTCCATTGCCTTGACATATCCAGTGGAGCCTTGCAGTACTCTCCAGCTACATGTACAGAAATGTTCATAGTATGTGCCATGCTACACAATACTATCCTGTGGAAACAGCTGCAGCAGGAACAGCATGGGGCAGAGCCACACAGCCCCCACCATTGCCAAGGCCAGCACAGACACAGAGGACTCGGAGGAGGAACATCCGGAGCCTCCCCCTGTAGGCAGAAAGAGGCATACCCAGGCCTTGGCAAAGAGGCAATGCATAGCACACACACTGACACTGTAGGGATCCAGGGACTGATACCTCTCTCTGACTCGTACATACAGTAAAAGGGATGCCAAACATATGACTACCTGTGCTTTCCCATGTATAGGGAGTGCACTGAGTGCATCCAACATAGTCAGCCCTCCAGCACCATCCTCAGTACTGCCCCAGACACAAGGTAAATCACCCTTACTATCCATTACTGAATGGAGTAGTATGTTCTCATACTTGTATGTATGATATGGATGCAAGCATGCAAGGGAATTGGGTGGCTGAATGGGATAGCAGCAGACAGCTATATGGGACAGCAGGGAATTCACAACAAATACTGGTGCCAACATACTAGGCAGCACTTCAGAAGGTGACAACCCCACTGCAGTACATATCATGGCCTAAATAACTGTGGGTGTCAATAGGTCACACACATGGATGTCAATGAGGGTCACATACCCACCACCAGCCTCACCCAGCAGGACAGGTGTAGGTGACCATAAATAAAGGCTGGGCTAAGGCCCCCAAATGATGGCAATGCTGAACATCCCCCCACCAGACCTACACAGACATACTACAACAGGTCTGGCAGTTGCATGCTAGTTCTGAAGGGTAAGAAGTCTGAAACTGAAATTTATGCCATTAAGATCTAACATGTGCACTCTGCTGATATGCCTCCTTTCTGCATGATAGGTCACAATACAATATGAAGTGGAAGCCAACAGAGTAACCAAAATACCAGTACAGTCATTGCAAATGTTTAATGTCTGCAGGTGTGCACCGCCCCCCCATAATCCCACATAGAAATACAGTAACATATGGCCTGCAGCACTCTCAAATGGCCTACAGTCCTCTGGAAGAGGCCCATTCCTCACCCATAGTGCCAATATACAGAATGTCAGGGGGTGCCAACTAATAATCTAACACAGTAAACAGAAAACAAATGCAAGGCCATGTTGACAAATGACAGTAGCATGCCTTCCCATGTCCTTTTGCAAGAACTGTAGACCAGGCTATACATACTTCTGGGATAAAGGTCCAACTATAGGGATACCTGTGAGATATTGCTTACATAATGTTAGGAAGAGGAGAGAATAACAGAGGGAAGGTGTAGAGGCATGGATGTCATGGAGTATGTGAAGTCTGTAACTCAAATGTGCACCCATACTACTCCCTGACTGCAAACCCATAAATGAATAGCCACAAAACTGCTTGTAAACCACAATGTGAAGGTAAACTGACAAGATATATGAGTCCTTTCCCTGGATAACCTGTGTGTATCTGTACAGCAGAGCGGTATGGCCCCAGCAGGATATGGCCATTCTGTGATGTTGAGAAAAGCACAAGGAGGGGATCCTCAGCCAGCATACTAACAAGGTGCTGCACTATTTACACAGAACCAGTGGGCTATTGTCTGTAGCTTCCCCTCCAAAATGGCAGGTGTGTGCCAGAATGGGTAGTCTATATGCTTCATAATATTGGTCTCAGCTTCATTCATCTCGTATTTCCCTGGTAAATAACTGTGAGCAAAGAACGATAACTGTCAGTAGTTGATGACATCATACATCACAGTGTAAAACAGCACATATGTCAGAAAATCTATGCTACAACCAGACATGTCACATGAGCAGCACAGACAGCAATAGTTACAGTATCCCCCATATGTTACGCTCATTGTCTCTCCATATTGGCAACCTATCTACAGATATCCTGCAGAAACAGTTTGCTAGGTGTAGCTGTAGCACACAAAACCCTGAACTGGAGTCCAACCCTCCCTGGAATGGATGCACACACTCAATATAGAAGGTCATCTGGGCATGCTCCTACACTTAGAGAAATGAAGCCCATGTCTCATAGCACAGTGGACTACAGATATTGGTTATTCACAGTTGTCTGTGCACACACACCAAATTGTACATCATTGATACTTCACACACACACATTGGATAGGAATACACACACATATCTAAGGCCAACATAATATAATATGTCAAACATATACACACACAGACGTGGGAAAGAGTAAGACAGACAACCTTTCTCACTAAGTACATATCCCCTTGGCCTATATCACATGATGCACTGATGCCATTCACTGTAGAAATATCTTTGGTTAGCCCCCAGCCCTATAGTCTCAGTGGTGCTTGTGATAACTGTGTAACACTACAGTCCAAATAAGTATCCATGTAGCAGTTGTAATCTCAGTCCTGTCAAATGTTAAGTTGTGTGTGTTTGTGTGTGTGTGTGTGTGTGTGTGTGTGTGTGTGTGTGTGTGTGTGTGTGTGTGTGTGTGTGTATGTGTGTGTGTGTGTGTGTGTTTCTAGATAAATGTGTTTGAGGCCATTCACACACACTGAACTTCCCTTACCCCTCCTTCAGCACTCCTGTTGTCACTCACCTTCAAAGATACCTTTAGAGAACTTTTCAACAGATAAGCTCTGTGGTGCTTGTGATAAGTGTGTAATAGTATAGTGTAGTAAACTAGTTAGGTAGGAGTTCTAATCCTACTCCTGGCAACTGTGAAAATGTGAGAGTATGTGTGTGTCTTTGTAGACACTTGATTTTGTCGTCATTCACACTTACTACACTTCCCTTACTCCACTTTAGCACTGCTGCTGATGTCACTCACCATAGAGGTATGTTTGGACAATGTTCTACCTATAATCTCTGTGACACTTGTGATAACTGTGGAACAGTGTAGTAGCAATAACTACATAGGTAGGAGTTTGAATTTCATTCCTGGCAAGTGTGTGTCTATACATATATATGTCCCTACCTTAAAGATTTTGTCCCCATTTACATCCAGTACGCTTCTCAGTGCCTGACTTTAGCAGCCCTTCAGATATCATTCACCTTAGAAGTACCTGTTGGAAACCCTAAAGCATGTAAGGTCAGTGGTGAGTGTGGTAAATGTGTCACCATAATGGTCTGAAAGCATAGTTGGACAGAGGCTCCTGGCAAATGTTAATGTGTGTGTGTATGGTAAAATATTTTGTGAAATCTCTCACCCACTACATCACCCAATGCCAGTATTTTCAAGGGCTGGTGATGCTCCTCACCTTAGAAGTACCTTGGGACAACATCAATCCTATAAGCTCACTGGCACGTACGATAAATGCGTAACATTGTAGTAGCAATACATAGCTAGGTTGGTATTCAAAGCTCAGTACTGGCAAGTGTGTGTCTGTGTGTGTCATCAGTATCCTGTGTGGGTGTTGGTGTGATTGTGTAATAATAAGATCCATGGGGGAGTGGGTTTTGCTAAATTATTATATTGAGGACCTAATATATGTCCCAATGTCCACATTACAAGGCCAACAGTTGTCAAACACCATATAGGTTGGTGTAGACAATCCACAGGCCTAAATATCTAGTGCCATGTGCAATGTCTATGTGGCAGTATGGATTAGTGAACAATATACGCAACCCTTCTAATACTCAGAAGCCATTCTCCACCCACGGATCATAGACGAACACACTTGGCTAGGCAGCAACCACTATATTGTTAGTTCTCCTGCAAATTGTCTCACAGATAGAAAATAATGGTGTGATTGCAGTGGACTACATGCCTGTCGACCACAACAGTTCCACTGACATCAGAAAGTACTTTGATGTGTTACATCTCCTGATGAGTGTGTGTTATCCAGCAAGTAAAAGGACATGGCACACTGTTCCATCCCCTCAGTAGCCCAATCAATGTGTACAGTGACAATTTTGCCATGTTTCCCACTGGACGCCTGCAACAACTGTAGAGTCTGAAAATGTACCCCACAAAGGGAATACCATGGATTATACACATGCCCTGTATGGACAGATGCCAATAACTCCAGTGATTCCCCGTATCATACTGTCTATGTAGGTGCAGTCACTACCTCAGTTACATAGCCAGGTCTCACCAAATGAGGTCAGGAATGCTACATCAGAAGATGCCAATCTGTCCACACAACATGCCCTAGAGACCTGAAGCACACTTCCACACTTCAAAGAACATGCACGTGGGACATGTGCACAACTCAGACACTGTACATGTTATGGAATATAAATCACATACATGTGAAGCAGTGCACATCACTGGCCACCCACAATAGAAATCTGTATGAGTGGATGGGGAATACAATACCCAACCCTGGAAACTACTTCAGTGACAATACTCCTGAGCCACACTGGGGGATATTTTCATGTTGCCTGATGCCAGGGTATTCCCTTGGGATAGCCTTGTAGAGCCTTCAGGCCCATTCAACTACTACACACCTATAAAGCAATATACCTATGGATCTCAGTACTGGAAAATGTGTGTGTGTGTGTGTGTGTGTGTGTGTGTGTGTGTGTGTGTGTGTGTGTGTGTGTGTGTGTGTATGTATGAATAGTAATCTCAGTGTGTTTGGTTGATGAATATCCCCTGTGGCTGTGTGTGTGTGTGTGTGTGTGTGTGTGTGTGTGTGTGTGTGTGTGTGTGTGTGTGTGTCTGTGTGTGTGTCTGTGGCTGTAGTTATTAGCAATCAGAGGTGTGTCCAAACCACAACCCGTACCATTCTCCATTCTACAACAGATGTAAATCTACATATAACTATTTACAACCCTCAACCCTATAATCTGTGAGGCATATGTAATCACTATGTTACAGACCAGGGATTTCAGTGCACATACTATACCCTGCATATGACATGGTGGATGTGTTACCACACTGCCATACCCCATGGTCTTGCTGCAAGGCCACATCCTGGTGACACACAGATGCCTAGAATGGAAATGGGATACAGCATGTGAGAACACATTCACTCAGCACTTCACTTGTGGGGGGAGAGAGGGGTAAAGCTGGCACTGAATGTGTTGCCAAGACTGTGGCCAATATCTGTTGTCTCAGGATAGGTATTAACATTGTGTAGTAACTCACAACACTTGTGTTTAATGCTGTGGAGACTGTTGATGTAACTATCACAGGCTGTTGTGACTGCCGTCAGTATCTGCTGCATCTCTGCCATCATAGATGCCTGTAGGGGATTCCATGAGGGATCCAAGGTTGTGTTTGAGGCTAATAAGGGAGTTCAACAGTCATGGGGCACCACCTTTCTCTGCAACAGTGTCCTCCTTCTGATGTACACTTTAGTAATGGCAGAGGACCATCACATTGTCTCCCAGTGTTTGGAGGACAGTGTCTGGGTTTGGTTGGCTCTGGCTAGTACCATGCATTCATGTACATGTTTGTACAGTGCCTGTGTGTATGATTGCACAGTCATGCAGCTATTTCCCATTGCCATGGGTGCAGTGAAGACACCCACCCCTATTTTCATGGCTGCAAAGTCAGCTTTGGAGAGGTTTTGTAAGGTGGTTACCTTTGTGGGGGGTGTGGCTGACATGTTGAGTTCCATGTTGATTACAGCCTGTGTGAATCTCACCATGCAGGGATTGACATCTGTGGATGAGCAACAGTCCCATATCTAAGTAGTCAACACAGGTCAATGTTGTTGCATCCTCTACCGGAGGTCAGTATAAGCTGGTTCCCCATTGCCATGGGTGCAGTGAAGACACCCACCCCTATTTTCATGGCTGCAAAGTCAGCTTTGGAGAGGTTTTGTAAGCTGTATAAGCTGGTTCGGGGCAATGGAAATGATGACTTCCAGAAGTGTTGGGCCACTGTACTGGTGCTTGGCCATTTTCCCTAGGTGATGGAGGGGTAGTTGAAGACTCATACTATGTCAGTATTCTGTTGGCCCATCATAGATGGCAGAGTGTTGAGGAAAGTGCATTGACAGTCTAGGGAGCTAGATGTGGACCCATAGCAGGCTATGGTCTGGATTGCACTAGTACTCTAAGGCAGTTGTACCAGAAATATCTCTAATGCATTATGATGGGATACTAGTCTGGAGGTGTTCCTAGCCATAATGAATATGGAGACAGCGCCAGCTGTGGAGGTGTGGTGTGGTCCATGTTTGGAGGCTGACAGCTGTGGAATGTGTCATAGCCTGATACTGCAGGTTTGCTGTCTGCTGCTGTGAACAACCTCTCCATTACAGCAGTCATGTGGCCTCCATTCCAGTGACTGCTATGAGTGACTGCATCCTGACAGTTAGATGTCTACTGTTGAGCAGCATGACCCTCAGATTGCATACATGTGTAGCTGTTATGGTGGTAATAACATTAGGAACACTGCCTAATATGACATCATAGGGGTGGCAAGACACTTAGCCAGTACCTGGAAACCCAGTGTTGACAGATGTAGGACATCTGTGGCAGGTCATTGGGTTCTGTCAATCATGTCATCCCAAGCAAAGAGGTACTGGATCCCCTGAGAATGACACATAACACATAAGCCAATGTTGCAGTCAATCTGTTGATAGTACCGCAGCATCATTCTGGGTGACAGCGGTACAATGCCCAGGGCTACTGCCACACCTGCCTGGACCACATAATCAAATAGTTCAACCATGTCGCTTGTCAAGTCATTCACACCCACATAGCTACAGAGTGATAATTGTAGTTGTTGTGGAGTGCCATGACTGGCTGTGTCATGTATTGGATGCTGGCATGTGATAGATATTTGGCTGTTACCTGTTCCATATTCAACTTAGTGAGTAGAATATGTGTGTGCTTCAGTACTGAGTTGCCCATGATCACTGTATTGTACAAGGTGGTTAGCCTTAGGAGCTTAGGTTGGGGGGCACACTGTGTAGGTTAAATATGTGTCCCTTGGCATGTGCCATGTCGCTTTGTCTGAGTGGGTGTCTGTCTTGCTGGTCTGTACTCTTTGGGTAAATGTCCATTGAGTGCCTCTGTGAAAGTGGGTGTGTGGGACAGAAAACTGCCCTTGAAACATGCCAGGTGGGGTGGACATAACTAGTAAGTACTGGGGCTACATCTGTCATGAATGAGTACTGCTGATGGCTCCTATGTGTGCCACACTTCTTGATACAATAAGCTGGTGAAGTGCCAAGCCATAATGCTAGTTGAAGTACACGACAGGGCGAACTAGCATGATGTATGGGTGGAACAGAAAGCAGACTGTCTGCCACCTGTAATACTTTGCCACAGCTGTGCAGTTACCAGCAACTTTGGCCACCTGAAAATTCAGTAATCTCTGTAGCATGTGCAGTAACTCCATAACACTATAGTAGACATACCTAGATAGGCAGGAGTTCTTATCCCAATACTGGCAAGTGTGTGTGTGTATGTATGTATGGGTGTGTGAATTATGTACTGTCTGGCTTATACCATTTTTGACCTATGTACTACCATTTACACTTCCCTTCACTCCAATTTAGTAGCCCTGTTGATGTTATCCACCTTAGAAGTACCTTTGGAAGAAGTGGAAATGAATAAGCTTTGTGGTGCATCTGATAACTGTGTAGCACTGTTGTAGGAATACCTAGATAAACAGGAGTTCTAATCCCACTACTGGTAAGTGTGTGTTCGCGTGTGTGAAACATGTACTGCTTGGCTTATACCATTTTTGACCTGTGCACTACCTTTTACACTTCCCTTCACTCCAATTTAGTAGTCCTGTTGATGTCATCCACCTTAGAAGTACCTTTGGAATAGATGGAAATGTGTAAGCTCTGCGGTGCATCCGCTAACTGCGTAGCACTATCATATACATACCTAGATAAGCAGGAGTTCTAATCCTAATGCTGGCAACTGTTTGTGTGTGTGTGTGAGGATCATCTCTTGTGTGGCTTATACCATTTTGATGTGTATACCATACATGGCTGGTGACCACCTCCCACTGCCATTACTTTATATAGTTTGGTAACATCATCTGCCTCACATGCAGCAGGTTAAACTATTGTACAGTCCTCTGTACAGATGTGTCTGGAATATCCATATTTTTGCAACCCATATGTGGTCGGAAGTGGTTGTGTGTCTTAACAATGCTCAGGTATGTGATATTATAGCCAAATAGGCAACAGTAAGTCTACTGACACATATGGCAGCATGAGGTATCATACCTGACTGAAACATCATGCTGATATGACGTCTGCCGCCCACACAGGTGGCCACCCTTGTAGGTGCAATACATGAGTCCAGATGCTTGGTTTTACAAGTGAACTGCTTCTGTTATGGGTCACATTAAAGGCTGGAAGAGGTGTGGACTGTCATATTGTGGTCCTAAGTAGTATGTAACAGGAACATCTTGCATTTTAAGAGGGGTGTGTACACAATTTATATCCACTGTATACCACTAATGTGTCGTGTATGACCATAACTTAGGCCTTTTATCCAGCCCATTATGTTGGCCTCTGTCCAGATGTCTTGGTGGGTCTACTTCACATAAGCAAAATCCCATAATGCCGACATTTAAAAAAATGAGACCATAACTCTGAAGGTCCACATGCGTGAACTTCCACATGCATGAATCCTATATACTCAACAAGTGATGGTGATAATACACTAGTCTGTAACACTGACATGAGGACTATAAAAGGAGGGTCTGTACCTTTAAAATGTTGTACCATGTACCGAAGCAGACATGGCTGACATGCATCAGGAAGTACCCGGAGTTATTGGAAATATTTATAGAATGATAACATCACAAAAAAGTAAGGAAATTTTAGTAATCGATGGGTATCTATACCATTTGGAATGTTACAGGGATTCTAGACGGTATTGGGGCTGAAAGTACAAATGCTCGCAAAAGTGCAAGGGTCGAGCTGTGACAGCTTTGCTTCATAGTGGTGATAGGTAAGAAAGGTCTGTAGCTCACTATCGTGCAGGCAATCCAGGAGAAATTGAGAAATATAGTGTGTGTCATCAGTTGAAAGTTAGAGCTGAATACAGCCGAGACACGCCATGTTTACTTGTGCAGAATGCAGTAGCATCAACTTCTCTAGACACCATACATAACCTACCCAATAGAAAAGCCCTCTTACAACAGATAGGATGTGCGAGTCACAAAATGTGCATGACAGAAAGTAATATAACACTTACTTTGCACAACATAGACTTTAACATGTTCCCATTAAAGTCAGTGTGTTTTATTAACAAATATATGAACGATCCTGCCACAGATAACACTGTGCTACTATTCACCACATTCACAACTTGTATGATGTTAGCCGAGCAAGCATTTGGTTAATGAACGGAATGTTCTTTACTAAAGGGGTAACCTGCCAACAATTATATAGCTTACATGGCTTGGTTAAGTATGGTATGTATAGCAAGGCAGTGCCGCTAGTATTTTGCCAAATGTCTAAAAAAAAATCACTAAAAGCTTTTAATTGTATGTGGCATTGCTTGTTTCATCTGTTGTCTGAGCATGAATTCCAGGTTGATGTAAAGTACGTGCTCTGTAACTTTGAGATTGCTGCAGTAAAGAGTGATCGGCTTAATGTTTCTGGTGTTCAATCTAAAGGATGCCTCTTCCATTTTGGGCAGAATCTTTGGAGGAAGGTGCAGATTTTGGGACTGGCATCTTTATACAACAGGGATCCAATGTTTCAATTATCTGTTAAGTGTTTAGCTGCTCTTGCATTTGTTAAAGAATGTGAAGTGCAGAGCACATTACAGTTACTGAAAGAAACATTTCCAATGGAAGGTAAAGAGCTTTTAAAATATTTTGCAGACTGGTACATCTGTGGTAAACTGTGAAAGTTTAATACACGTACTTCCTTATCTGTCCGTTTCCCACCACTATTTCCCATTGCTTTCTGAAATGTGTACGAGTTAAATCCGCTATTCCTTCCTCATACACAAAACTCAGTAGAAGCCTGGCATATGCGACTGAAGTGTTTGTTGGGTACTAGAGGTACCAATTTAAATGTACTAATGTCAGCATTGGTTAAAGAACAAGACTGTGTAGATGAGCTTAGGGTTCGAATGTCAATTGGATGTCCCCCTTCCTCCAGGAAGAGGAAAGTAATTATGAGGCATGAACAATTTCAAAGAGTGTTGGGTAATAAAGAGTGTTACTCTGCCATAAAATTTGTAAAGTCCATAACACAGTTATTGAAAATGTAGCTGTCTTCTAAACAGCTCACTGAGAAGTATGTCTTGCTGTATAGTGGTAGAGACAATGCAGTGAAGCACTCGGTAATGGGACGCAGTTTAGTTTGTGAAATTGATGGGTGTGACACAGGTATCATTGGAATGTTTATTTAATTTGGAGTTTGAATGGGTGATGCAGTTACTAATGGAACAGTTATTAAAGTGTGCAGTGACGATGTGTAATGCATGTGGTGATGGTATGTTTATCTACATATGGACTTCTGGTAATGAGTGAACCATTGTATGCCTTTTGTTATCATAGCACTGCATATGACTGAGATAGATGTATTTGGACAGAATAGTGCTGTACATTGTGTTAACATGTTAACATTATACACCCTTATTAACTCTGTTAATGGCTGATGATATGCTGCTTCAGATTTGAAATTGGGGAAACTATATCCCTTATACGTGGTGCTATTCAACTAATAGTACTAAAGTACTGCTTCTCGGAGGGAGCGTGTATTTCAGTGTGCTTAGTTGCTGACATAATGCATTCCTACTATGTTTGCACACTTTATCAATACAGAATACAGGTGTATTACAGACTACGTCATGTGGGAAGTGACGTGTAGTTTACTCAGTTCCGTCAGTATACACTGAGTTGATCAATAACTATGGCAATGTGGAGGATTGTTCACAACAATTACGGAGACTGTGAGAATATCTTGATATTTATGCACAATACGGCATAGAGATGGAGAGCTTACAGGAGCAAGTTGAGTTGATTTATGGTGTGTTGCAGACACCTGCAAGATCTGATTACATATGTTCTATAATTATGTTTGTCGAGATTTTGAATGTCGGTGATTTCACAGTCAGTGTTTTGATATTTCATGCATGTGGACTGCTGGTGTTATGGTCTCAGTTTTTTAAATGTCGGCATTATGGGATTTTGCTCATGTGAAGTAGACCTGTCTTGGCACTGACAAGTTGTGAGGTATACTACAGGAATGTTGAAATCATGTCAGATAGGCCCCAGTGGTGACCACTGTAATGCAATACAGTTAACCTCAGCACAAGTGAACATGCACAACAAGGTATATAGCTATTACATAAAGCAATATAGTTCTTACTGATAGTTCTGTGCATTGTAAATCGCATGCGCTTCACATGCCTGGGATATTGCCAGGCAACAACAGAGCAATGTCATACACACCAGCTTCAGGCTGCTGTCCCATATGCAGACCAGAGGATCCTAGGTAGTTGTGAGAGGGAGTTATTCTCAGCAGACTCACGTGTGGCTTTGGTACAGGATGGATGCAGCATGTCTGCACATCTACAGTACTAACCGCAATAATACACAATGTCCTGTTCTCACCATAGATGTGCACCACTGTACATTAGAAAAACCCATCCACAACTGCAATTGGACCTGATGCATGCATGTAGATACAATACAAATGCATGTATGTCTGATACATTAGTGTACTAATCCCCACTGGGCCTTTACCTGCATGCTCCTCGTTCAGTGTGTGTGTACAACTCACTTCCACAATGCTTCCCTCACTGTCATGGCTTGTCTGTTGGGTGTGTGCCCCAAGTTTGGTGAGGAACTCCTCGGTGTGTGTCAATAGGGGCTGGATGTCTGGGTCCCCACTTGTGGCTAACCGGTCCCTCAGTACAGCAGCAGCCCATTGACAGGCATGGTGGATGAAGTCATTGGTCCGATGCTGCACATGCTCATAAGTTCTGCTGTGCAGGCTGGCATCATGTACCCTGTGGACCACACTGTTCCACAGGGTGATCCTTACCCATACATCTTCTGCTCTCTATCCAAATAACAGGGCATAATGTCCAATCACATATTGGGTGATGATGTCAATTTCCCCAACAGAGAATGCTGGTAGGCAAGCACTCTGCATGTTACCTGGAAGACATAAACTGGAAAAAGGTCACACGACCTTATACGGTTGTCAAAATGCACATCAAAAGTGGATATTACTTTGAAATAATCCACACTACACCATTACCCTCCAAGCTATCATGCCTATAGCAGCTTGCATTGTACACCTGTCTCTAAACAATGTTATTCTCCCCAATGTTGGATACTTGATTGCACAATCCTCTATTCTCCATTCACTTCTGTGTAGAGGGTTGACAGTGGGCATCTTCCATGCGAATGGTGTGTGGATGGTGGCAGATCTGTGTTTGACTGTGGTGTGTGATGGGGCTGTGAGCACATGCCTGAGTTCATGTAGGAGACAGATAGTGATATTATGCCCCATGGATGTATGCTGTTGTTGCCATCAGTAGGCAATATGTACATGCTCACCATTGCTGATTGGAGGAGTGTGGTTGATGTGCATATCCTCCTGTACAACTGGGGTGGACAGGGTGGTGATGTTCCTACCCTACCTGTGTGATGCAGGTTGCCTATATCCACATGTGTGTATGAGGTGTTCTTTACCGCCAGTACAGGGTTAATTGTGTTGTTTCCTCTGAGACTTATGACATGTGTAGACACAGTTGCAATTGTCCTTTGTGATGTGGATATGTCTAATTTATAGTTATAGTCAGCCTTATAGGAAGGCACCTGTGAACTTACATGCTTGCTCAGATATAGGTGGACTTGCTTCCAAGTTGTTGCCTACACCTATCTGTCTCTGTACAGCCAATGTAGCAATCTATTATGTGGTTAGTGTATTGCTGCTGTCCACCAAAGGGGAATACTCTACCTTGGTGGAGGCTGGATATACAGCTCAGGTACTGCTGCATCCATATAACTACTGTGGATATGAAGGGTACATACCCCTGTTACACTGCCTGGTATTTGTGCAATTGGAACATGACACCACAATAACTCATTTCATAACAATTCCCACCTGTAGTGTGACCTATAGCCTGTACAATTCAATTGAAAACATAACAATCTTCACTGTGAAAACATACAGAAATAATACTCGGTACAATAAGCCAGCTGAATGAGTGTGCACACCCTTATACTGATATGTTGTGTAGCACCTCTTGAGATGGTTACAGCATTCATCCATCTTGGTCTGGACTCTAACATCATGCCACATCCCTACTTGGCAATAGTTGCTCACCTTCCTAGAAACACCTTTCATTGTATTTCAATGGAATTGTAAAGGTTAGGGGGTCACATTCAAGATGAGAAACATTATGAAATGATCTTCTGTGGTCTGATCATCATACAGCACACATACCTGGCATTCCAACAGGAGTGTGTACACTTGTGATATTTACTGTATATAGTGGTTGATATAGCTGGTAGTGGTAGGCATGGACAGAGGGTCATAACACAGGTGGACATTTCTCTGATTAATACCTGATAATCATGCCTACTCTAGTACCCATATCAGTGTCAGTGCAATGTAACAACCAGTATCTGTACAAATTTATGTCTGTTGTATGCACTGACACTGATATTACACACATGTGCAACATACACAACCTGTGTACCTGAATACTTGACACCCATGCAGACCTCTCAACTGTATCGGTAAATGCCGGTTTTGAGGGCAAAATATTGGGGTGCCACGAATTCCCGAGTGGCCCCTTTGATTTCCGAATTTCCCAGGGTGTTTTGAAGTTTTTTTTTTTTTTTTGACTGTTCCTGAAGTGATCACATGTAGGGCATGCCCAATGATGTCAGCACGAGGCATCCAGAATTTGGCTGCCAAGCCAATACCATTACCGGCACTTAATTTAACTTTACCGGTATTCAGCCAATGTCATTACTACTTAATTTAACTGTACCGGTATTCAACCAATGTCATTACTACTTAATTTAACTTTACCGGTATTCAACCAATGTCATTACTACTTCATTTAACTTTACCGGTATTCAACCAATGTCATTACTACTTAATTTAACTTTACCGGTATTCAACCAATGTCATTCCTACTTAATTTAACTTTACCGGTATTCAACCAATGTCATTACTACTTAATTTAACTTTACCGGTATTCAGCCAATGTCATTACTACTTAATTTAACTGTACCGGTATTCAACCAATGTCATTACTACTTAATTTAACTGCCGGTATTCAGCCAATGTCATTACTACTTAATTTAACTTTACCGGTATTCAACCAATGTCATTACTACTTAATTTAACTTTACCGGTATTCAACCAATGTCATTACTACTTAATTTAACTTTACCGGTATTCAGCCAATGTCATTACTACTTAATTTAACTTTACCGGTATTCAGCCAATGTCATTACTACTTAATTTAACTTTACCGGTATTCAACCAATGTCATTACTACTTAATTTAACTTTACTGGTATTCAGCCAATGTCATTACTACTTAATTTAACTTTACCGGTATTCAACCAATGTCATTACTACTTAATTTAACTTTACCGGTATTCAGCCAATGTCATTACTACTTAATTTAACTTTACCGGTATTCAGCCAATGTCATTACTACTTAATTTAACTTTACCGGTATTCAACCAATGTCATTACTACTTAATTTAACTTAGGTTCATAGGTTCATAGGTTCATAGGTTCATAGGTTCATACTAGGCTATCTGCCCAAGGGCATTTATAAGCCTAGCCCATAGTTATGTGGCTTTCGCCACCCCTTTAGTTTGAATAAAAACTATGCCTATCATTTTTCTGTGCCTCTGTCAAGCAGTGACACTGAAGTAATCCCTGGGGTATATCTGCGATCTCCCATCCATTGGTCAAGATTCCTCTTGAACAAGGCCAGCGAGGTGCTCTGCCTCACATGTACCGGGATTCTGTTCCACAGCATAGGGAGTCTCTGGGTGATGAATCTGTCCCTCCAGCACGTTCTATTTATAACCGTGTCAAGGTTTAAGTCTCCGCCCTTGTGGTTCTGAGGGATCTAGATTTTTGAGGTGAAGCATATTCATCAAATCTGGGTTTGACATGGCCTTATATGTCAGGCACAGGTCACCTCTGAGCAAGCGGTATGAGACTGAATAGAGCTGGAGTTCCTTCAGTCGGGCAGCATAAGACATATTTTTGAGACCCTTTATCCTTTTGGTGAGGAACTTTTGGGGCCTTTCAAGCTGCAGCAGGTGTCTGGTCAGATACATTCGAGCGGGCATTGTACTCAATCATAGGTCTAATGAGTGATGAGTACAGGGGACGATGACCTCCCTTGATCTAGATGTGAATCCCTTCATGATCAGGTGGGCGATATAGAAGGTTTTCCTAACTACTTTAGCAACATGAGTGTCAAGCGAAGGCTACTGTCAACTTGGGTCCCCAGATCCTGATGACTTTTTCTGTGCTCAGTGGATTGCCACCTATATGGTAGCTAGGGGTAACCTTGTTTTTCCCAAAGGGTATGACTATGCATTTTTTGGCGTTTAACTTCAGGCCATGGCTCTGGCACCAGTTATCCATTTCTGTGAGGCCCTTCTGGAGGATATCTGTGTCAGATGTGTTTTCGACTATGGCGCCCAGTTTGCAGTCATCTGCAAACTTTGTCAGCCATAACCCTCCTGTATTTGCTTGTACTTCAGAAAAGTAGATGCCGAACAAGAGTGGACCCAGGGCTGAGCCCTGTGGGACACCACTTGTGACAGGCTTTGAGTCTGACATGGCTCCAGCAACTCTGACCCTGTGGGTTCTGTCACTTAGCCAGTTTGCAACCCATCTTGTGATGTATGGGTTTACATTCAAGCTGATGAGTTTTTCGATGATACCTGAGTGGGGTATTGTGTCGAAGGCCTTTACCAGGTCGAGGTAGGCTCTATGGACTGCCTTTCCCTCATCAATGGCCTTTGTGACTGTCTCGAAAAAGTCAACCAAGTTTAAGAGGCAGGATCTGCCTTTGACAAAGCCAAATTGGGTTGGATCCAAAGTCTGCAAGTTCCCTATGTCTTTATTTATGAGTTCCATTATGATCCTCTCCATGGCTTTGCAGATAAGGCTTGTCAAGCTAATGGGGTGGTAATTTCCAGGGTCTGTGGAGGCACCGCCCTTATGAAGTGGGACCACAGTCACCGTGCGCCACTCCTTGGGTACGTATCCTGAGGTGAGTCTAAGATTAAACAGCTGTCCTAACTGTGGGTTTAATTCCTCGTTGAGTTCATGAAGCACACAGCCGGGGACACCATCCGGTCCCATGGATGCTGTGTTTTTTGCCTTAGTGAGGGCAGTTCTCACCTGGGCGTTGGAGATGTTTGGGGGGCTACAATCCTCTGGAATAGATATCTCTCCTTTTGGGGAGGGGAGTTTGCACTGAACCTGTCAGCCAGTATGTTAGCAATGTGTGTAGGTTCAGTAATTTTCACATCATTTTGAACTAATTCTGAGCATATCTGGGAGTTTCCTCCCTGGTTTCTAACATAGCTAAAGAAGGCCTTATGATTGTCTTTAGAGTCCTTGGCGATTTTTCTCTCAAAATTTGCCTTGGATGATTTTATGAGAGCTCTTAGTTTTTTACTTATAATTATCAAAGGTGTCTTACCTTTCAAGGATTTTGCTCTATCTTGTAGTAGCTTCCTCCTTTTGTTGTAGAGCTTGTTTATGGCTGGGGTCCACCAGACTGGATACTTGCCTTTGGTACAGAGAGTCTTAGTTTTGTTTGGGATTGCCTGATCCATGCAGTCCTGTAGGTGCTGGTAGAAGGCATTTGTAAGTGATTCAGCGGTTTGAGTAATGTTTACCACTGGCTCAGGGGCCTTAAAGGAGACCACACTAGTTTTTAGAAGTGTGAAATCGGCTTTTGAGAAGTTTTTCACTGTGGTCTTTTTTGTTTCAAGTGGGGGCGGGATGAGGACCTCCAGCGAGATTAGTTTATGATCTGATCTCACCAGTGAGGGGTATACTTCCGGTGTTGAACATTTTGATCCCATGTTCGTGATGATGAGATCAAGTATGTTTTCTCCTCTTGTGGGGATGGTGACTAGTTGTTCCATGGCATTTGAGTTTATGAACTCCAGGAATCTTTGGGTTAGAGTGTTCGGGCTTGAGTAGTGTTCCCAGTCTATATTAGGGTAGTTGAAGTCACCTAGTATGATGGTGTTTGGAGATACATTTATCCCCTCCAATGTTTTCAGGAAGGCCATGTGAGGTTCCTGAGTTTGAGAGGGTGGCCTGTAACATGCTACACATTGCAGAGCAGTCTTGCCTATGGTTAATTGCACCTGGATGGTCTCCGATGCATCGTGCGTTGCCACCAACCTTGAGGTGTGGGTGGTCTTTATGAATATGGACACCCCCCCTCCTTTCTTGGTGTTGTCCGGATTTTGGGGCCGGAACGCATGATATGAGGTGAAACCTGTTAGTGCTGGGGTGCTCTCAGTAGCCTTGAACCAGGTTTCTGTCACAGCACAGACATCGATGTTCTCCATATTGAGAAGGGCCTCGAGTCCGTGCATCTTGAGATTGAGACTTCTGGCATTGAGCAGCATTACCCTTAGTTTTTTTCCTTTTTGGTGTTCTAGGGTGGTAGGTTTAGAATTTGAGCCTTGCCTAAAAAGGCACTATGGGGTGGCAAGAGCCTTTGCCAATATCCGGAAGCCCAGGGTGACAGGTGCAAGCCGTCCCTTGCGAAGCAGCGTGGCTTGTCCAGCATGTCATCCCAGGCAGACAGACATTGGATCCCCTTTGAATGACACCAGAATTTAAGCCAATTATTAAAGCTGATCATCTTATCACTGTATTGTGGCATCATTCTAGGTGAAGGTAGGATACTGCTCAAGGTCAGGGTCATACCTGCCTGGGCTACATAATCAGAGAGCTCCTCGATGTCCCTTTTCATGTAGTCCAAGGAGGTACATCTCAGGTCATTGGCACCAGCGTGGACAATGACTGAGTCGTACTTGTACCTGCTGTTGAGAGACCTGAGTGCTTGCGTTATGTGGCGGATTCTAGTGCCCGACAGGCAGCTTACTGTGACCTTCTCCTTACTCAGTCTGGTGAGCGGGGCGTCAGTGTGTCTGACTATGGAATCGCCAATGACAAGTGTGTCTGGCATTTTGTTTGGCCTTAAGGGCTGTGACTGTTTGACACTCTGACTGTGTGGTCTATGTGTTGCATGTGTTGGGTCGTGAGGTGGTAGTTGTTTGGGTGTCTGCTTTGGTGGCCTCTGCTGTTTTGGTAAATTTTTGATCAGAGCCTCCAGTATGTCTTTGTGTGAGTATGTGTATGATTTGAAGTTGTGATGGTACCATGTGTGACTGGGTATGTATTGTGTGTGGTTACCTTCTCCTCCTGTCTGGTCTTGCCAGTCCTATGTTGAGAGAGCTCAGCCTCCAGTTTGGCCGTATAGTTGCATCTCTCGCATGTATTTGTGTTTTGTGGGAGAAGGAGAGGATTGTCTGTGTACATGAGGCAATTATAACATTGCCTCAATATTCCCAGGTTCACCAGTTGAGCTGGAGAGGACACTAGCAACTGATCCCTCGACATACTAGTAGTAGTAGATAAAGAGACTTTCAAAGGACTCTGGGGGAAGTGGGTTTTAGGCTGGTGGAGTACTATCTATAATAAGAGTGCTTTATCAAGGTGCAAGTACTGTAGGAGTAAGTGCTAGGCTTTACAGATAGAGAATAGTCTACTTGGGAATCAAGTAGAGATGAACTTTTCAGTTATAGGATATGCTGGTTAGATCAGCAGTACAGCTCGAGGAAGGTAGTTCTAAGGGAAAATTTGAAGAGTGGAATTTAGATGTCCCGAATAGTTTAACCTTGTTTAACCGCCACTGCTCTTGTGTGCAACAGTGGCTTATAGCAGGGGGCTGAAAGGAGCTAGGAATTGGCCCAAAACGACCAATGGACTACTAGTTTCTGGCTGAAACTTCACCAAATCGGACAAAAAGGCCGCTCAGTGCTTCCCACTCCCACTGGTAAGCAAAGAAACTTCCCTCCTTCCTAATAAGGCAATGGATCAGTAACAGGTACTAAAAACAAAGCCCAGGGATCAGCAACTCTGAAACTGGACTACTCTAGTTCAGTAAGGCGGGAAAACAAGAGATTTTTTTGTTTTATTACAGAGATAAGGAAAAAAACAGACAGTAAATGCTATAAATGCTGTAAATCGGCTAGCACACTTTAGTGTGTAGCCTACAGACACAATTTGCAACAATTAGTAATTTAAAGTGCAATAAACAGTGTAAAATGCAGAAATCACTTAAAGTAGCAGTAAAACAGGCGAAATGCAGTCGCTAGCTTAATAACAGTGGGAAAGCCACAAAAAATACTTATATCTGGTAGAAAGTCACTCTTTTAGCTCTCTGCTGCTTGGATCACTCTGCAGGCCACCACGAGGATCTGTGCTGAGTTGGTACAAGCTGGAAAATGCGTGTTTAGCGTGTTTTATAGCAGGGGGCTGAAAGGAGCTAGGAATTGGCCCAAAACGAACAATGGACTACTAGTTTCTGGCTGAAACTTCACCAATTCGGACAAAAAGGCCGCTCAGTGCTTCCCACTCCCACTGGTAAGCAAAGAAACTTCCCTCCTTCCTAATAAGGCAATGGATCAGTAACAGGAACTAAAAACAAAGCCCAGGGATCAGCAACTCTGAAACTGGACTACTCTAGTTCAGTAAGGTGGGAAAACAAGAGATTTTTTTTTTTTTTTTTTTTTACAGAGACAAGGAAAAAACAGACAGTAAATGCTATAAATGCTTTTAAGCGGCTAGCACACTTGAGTGTGTTAGCCTACAGGTAAAAGTAAGCAACAAATAACTTTTAAGAGTGCAAAACAGTTAATCAACACAAAAACAGTTTAAATAGAATGCAGAGCTGTATAAACAGGCTAAGATGCAGTCGCTAAGCAGTAAATATTCAAAAGCCAGAAAAAAATACTTAAATCAGTTATAGCAAATACAGTTATAACAAATGCTCTGAAATATACTGTATATTTCCAATATGTTTGAGAAGGACAGTCAGAACACAAGAAGGTTCAGGTGAAAAAGAAAAAAAAAAGTTTTGTTTTACTTTTTGAAAAGGGAAAAAGGAGGAACAGAAGGCCTTATCAAATGTTCTCTCTGTATTAAGAAGAATGAGCTAATGACACTAGACTGGGAGGTGTGTCACAGTAGGGGTGGGCAACTGCAAAGGAATAGCCTAAGAAAGCACTACAGAGTCAAATGAAAGTTTTTAAACAGATAAGGATTTGTGAAGATTCTGAATAGACAAAGTGCTTTATATATATTAAATTATAAAAACAGTAATCTGTAAAAATAATCAAAAGATACTTATATTTTGTAGCTCAGTTGCGGTCAAACAACTTCTCCAGCCTGCACTGTGTGCAAAGACACCAAATTTAGGGCAAGACCAGATCAACAACTTTTTTTTTACAAGAACACAAAAGAACCAGCCCCCACTAGCCAAGAGATAATTACACAGAGTAAATGTTTCAGTTTATACAATAGCCTAAGACAGCAAAGCACTGCAGAGTCAAATGAAAGTTTTTAAACAGATAAGGATTTGTGAAGATTCTGAATAGACAAAGTGCTTTATATATATTAAATTATAAAACAGTAATCTGTAAAAATAATCAAAAGATACTTATATTTTGTAGCTCAGTTGCGGTCAAACAACTTCTCCAGCCTGCACTGTGTAACTTTACCGGTATTCAACCAATGTCATTACTACTTAATTTAACTTTACCGGTATTCAGCCGATGTCATTACTACTTAATTTAACTTTACCGGTATTCAGCCAATGTCATTACTACTTAATTTAACTTTACCGGTATTCAACCAATGTCATTACTACTTAATTTAACTTTACCGGTATTCAACCAATGTCATTACTACTTAATTTAACTTTACCGGTATTCAGCCAATGTCATTATGTTAAATAAATTTGTTAGAGTCAGACTGTAAAAATCATTTAGTATTCAAAAACAATGTCAATCAATAACAAACAATAATGCAGGAGAACTCAAGTATCTTATACTCTAATGTACATTAGGAGGCAAAAAACCATACACAAACTTGTATAGAATTTTGACTATTTTATTGGAGTTATACCTCATATTTTATACACTTCACTATCAGCTTTTGCCCACCTCACTGACGTGGTCAGTGACAGGGTCTTTACATCATAGTAACTTATGAAAAAGTGCTGAGATGGTGTTTTTCAAAAAATCTTTTTCCCATGAGAATGTTACAGCCTTGCAAGCACCTGGTCAGTCACAATGTCCTTCTGAGGATGTAGCCAATTCAAGGCTCTTAGATTAGTTCGAATACAATGGGTGCAGTTCTTCTTAAAATGCTTTTCTTTGTTCCTTGCTTGCCAGCTGGACACTATCTCTGATAGTGCGCACAAGGCTATTCTTCTGGTGGAAGCAGGAAAAAGATACACATGCAGACAGATTTATTATTTTCTAACTTTGCAAAATAATCTTTACTTGAAAGACATGAGCCAGGCTGCGCTTGGACGCTGCCAAGGCCAAATTTCTGATTACACTGCAGCTTATGCTTCAAGCAATAATATGCGAGTTTATTTCTACTATTATTCTAGTAAAACAGAATTAAATGCATTACATTTCATACTATATAGATTTGAGCACATTTATTCCTGTCTAAAGCACACATTTCTTTATATATTTGACCATACAACTTATATATGTCTGAATGTTTAAATGCACATTTTCCTAAGCAGCATACATTGTAAATATATATTTTCTAGGCAGCATATATGTAAATATATTTTCTAGGCAGCATGTATGTAAATATAGATTTTTCTAACATTCTCCCTCCTGTTAATGCATTTCATTCTATTTGAAACATAAACAGTATTATTTCATTCCTTAGCTTTTCCTTTTCAAGGACTTTCAGCTAAGTTATTCATTGGTTTTATATTTCAGAAAAGCATCATTTGAAATTAATCTTTTAATTTCAACACTTTGGTAAAAGTTTCAGTAGCAGATATATCAACAAATTTTTGATTAATTTTTTCATGCAGGGAATTTCACAGTAAACACATGTTCCTATTAGGAGTATACCCACACAAATAGCAATTAAATGTTTAATAGGATGGAACCCCACCCCCCCAAACAGATTCTGGAAAAAGTCCATCAGTGGGTTTGGGCCTGGTTTAGTCATTGCTGATACTTGCTGAATTACCTCTAGGTGGTCATTGATTTCATGTTGGTTGTCTGGAATGTACGCACAGCATTCTTCTTCGTGTACCACCTCTTGCCGCTAGGGTGAAGTAAAGAGCCATTCGATTTTGTAGCACAACAGTTTTTATTGCATTCAGTTCATTAGTCACCAATTCTAGGGTGGAAAAAGTTGCATTGCTCATGACTTTTGACAGCTTCCTCAGCTCCCAGATCGATTTGACTGCTCCATAGGCTGGTGGTATTCCTGCCCTGGATATAACACTGTTGCCCAAGTTCATATGAGTCAATTTACTTTTGTCTTTCACTGAATTATGGCCTTTTCAACCAGCTTCGATTTTACCAACTGGATTCACAGGTTTTTTCACTGGACCTTCAGATTCTCGAGCTGTTTTCCTTACGTTTCGTATTTTACCCAAAGGTAATTCTGCAGTATGTCTTATTGCTGAAACCAGATAACCCAAAAACAACTGCGGACCAATTCTCAGGTAACCATTTATATGCCTTTTTCCCACAAATAAAATCATTACTTTGGTACTGATACGTGTTATCCCTGCATGAAACATTTTTATTCTTAATAGACAATTGCTTAGTTAAGACTGGATTGTCACATGCTGCATTTAATGTAGTTTTCATTGAACTCAGATATGAATCATGGTTAGTATTACAAACAGTACCCCACTTTTGACTTTAATGTAACATTTATAAGACATTGTTATATTACCATTACTCCAGCCCACCTGGAGGGTATTACTTTGTAGAAACATACAACTCCTTTTTGTGTGACAGGTAAAAATAAAGCAACTTTGTCCTGTGATCTCACAGTTTCTGTATAAAAAAACTTTCCAAAGTCTCATTTTATCCCCAGAGGGACAGAGGACGTTAAAGTCTATTATATGTTGTTGGTATAGCTGTACAAACTCAGCAATTTGAAATGTGCATAGTTTCTGTATACACTTGCTTCATGGCCAGGTACGTGTTAAAGTTTGGATGCCAGTCTATAAACAGTTCATCACGTCTTCTCACTTTCACTTGTGTGGTTGAGTGCAGGGAAAAACCACAATAAGAGAAAAATTGTCACACTTACAGTTAATAAAATAATTATGCAATAGTTCTTGGGTTGCTCTGCTTTTTTGTTTTCTTTACTCTTGGCCATTTTGCCCTTGTGTATCAGTCACAAAGTTTTTATTCAGCTGAAAGTTCTTTTGTCTGAAAAAGAGTTAAACTGCAAAACAGATTTATTTATAAACAGTTTCTTTATATAACTAGCTAGTGAACTGTCAGCCTCCAGCTCTGCAGGCATGAGAGCTTTTACTGAGGCACATAATATGCCCTTCCAAATACTACTTTAAAGGGGATCAAACCCTTTACATTTGTTACTGTTTTCATGCTCAGCAATGCTAGAGGTAAACAGCAAATCCAATTCTTCTGAGTCTCACTCATTAACTTTCTTAACTTGTTTTTTTTTTAAATCCCATTGTACCTCTCCACCAGTCCTGCTGACTGTGGGTGGTAAGCACAGTGATTCCTTAAGGAAATCCCAAAAAAATCTCCCAAGTTGTTGAATTGTCTGATTGACAAAATGTGTCCCATTGCCACTATAGATTCTTTCCGGTATGCCAAATCTAGGAATTATTTCCTTTACTAGGGCCTTTGCCACTGTTGCTGCATTCAGTTCCTGGTTGGAAAAGCTTCTACCCATTTTGAAAACATATATATGATCACTAAACAGTATTTCTTTCCTTCACATTTATTCAACTCTATGGAGTCCATACAAATAGTATGGAATGGATATGGTGGTGTAGGAAACTCCTTGCTTGTTTTTAAATGCTCCTTGTGCATGGTGCTTGTTACAAGTATGACAAGCTGCACAAAATTTTATTGTATAATTTATGTATCCATATGTTTGGAATATTTTATTTACTAACTGTACCATCCCCCCTGTTGAGACATGGCTCTGCCCATGGCTCAACAAAGCTGCATATCTAAATAAATTAGACGGTAATATTGTTTTTTTTTTTTCTCTTTGGAAATGTACAGTCCATTCTTAAAAATTGCACCTTGTTTTACCCAGTTTTGTTTTTCTGCTGTTGTAGTAAGCATTTGCATTGTTTTTAACATGTCTAAATCTAAAATCTCAAAGGGTTGTAATTTTTCATTAAAAAATAAAATTTTTGAGTCTGAGGCTGCTTGCTTTGCAGCTGCATCAGCTCGTGCATTACCTTTTGAAATTTTATCCTGTTGTTTTGTATGAGCTACACATTTACAAATAGCTACTTTGGTAGGCAACTGAATAGATTCTAATAGCTCCAAAATAAATTGCGCATGATTAATAGGTTTTCACTGGATGTAATCATCCCTCTATTTTCTTTATTATTGTGCAAACACATGAACTGTAGAAAAAGCATAATGGTTATGAGTATATAAGTGTAATCTTTCGCCTTTTACTAAAATACATGCTCCTGTCAAAATTACCAGTTCTGCTGCTTGAGCATACAAGTTGTGTGGCAAAGTTTGTGCTTCTAAATTTTTAGTGTCTGTAACTACTGCATACCCACCAGATTTTTCCTGTAGGACCCCTTCTGCATGAGCCATCCACGTAATATGTCACCTCAGCATTATCCAAGGGCATATCTGTAAGATCTTGTCTAGGTAAAGCTAACTGTTTATATGAGGTTGACTCAGCAGTATGGTCATACATGAAAGATGTCTAGCAGGAGAAAGGTATGCAACTTTTTCTTGTGGCAGAATTATTGCAACTGCATAAGGCATTCTCAATGTGAGAGGGTGGAATAACACCACTGAGGCTGAAGCCTGTACTGCCATTGCTGCTGCAACTACTGCTTGTACACAGTGAGGCAAAGATTGCACCACTGGGTCTAACTGTGATGAATAGTAAGCTATGGGGCATTGCTTATCCCCATGTTGTTGCTTTAATACTGATGTCATGTACCATTGCTTACAATCTATGGTCTAAAAAAAACGTTTGTGATAACTTGGAAGTCTTAAAACTAATGAAGAAGCTATTAACTGCTTCAACCTGCAGAAAGCCATTTCTGCTTTTGTTTTCCATTGTAAAATAATTTGGTACCCAGTTCCAACAAAAAGTAGTTGTACCTAAGAAAAAGACATCATTTCTTTTTTAGTTGTTGGTTTGGGTGCTTGCAAAATTGCTGTTTTTTTCCTTTTTTCTTTCCCCTTATCTAGTATTTTATCTTTATTGAATATCACATATCCCAGGTATTTAACCTGTGTTTTTTTTTCCCAAAGTTGTAACTTACTTTTGTTTACTTTGTGTCCTTGTATTAATAAAAATTTTAACAATGCTACTGTATTCACCCTGCACTGCTGCTGGGTGCTGCTAGCAAGATGTCATTTACATAAAGTAAAATTTGACTACTTTCTGGTGGGGTAGACCCTGCCAGGTTGCTAACCATTTTTGTGCAAATATTATTGGGCTCTCACAATATCCCTGTGGTAGTCGAGTATATGTATACCTTTTACCCTGAAATGTAAATGCAAACCAATATTGACTATCAGGATGTATAGGTATTGAAAAGAAAGCATTGCTTATATCTACCACAGTAAAATACTTCTGTTGTGGCTTTAAATCATTTAACAAGGTATGTGGGTCTGGCACCGTGGGTGCTTTAGGTATTACTGCATTATTTACAGCTTATAAATCTTGTACCATCTGCCATTCCCGTTTACTTTTTTTACCAGGAAATAGGGTGTATCACATGGTGAATCAGGAGATTCTACCAGTACTCCTTTTTGAGTAATGCTGCTTATTATAGGCTTAATTTTTACTTTTGCATTCTTTTCCAAAATGTATTGTTTTTTTCTGTGGTCTAAAAGCTGACTTTGGAGTAATTGTAACTGGTCCTGCTGCTTGAATAAGCCCTACATTTAACTTGCCTGTTGACCACAAAGTTGTTGGAATTTTACACAAGGCCTTTTCTTTTTCTTTTAATAAAAATGCTAATCAGCTGTCCTTACTAGATTGCAAGTGTACAGCTGTATGTGTCTGTGTCAACCAATTCAGTTTTGTTTTTATATCCCTTGTCCTGACATTTTTAAATCAGTCTGTTTTTCCATTTTGTTACCTTTTTTTTTCTAAGTCTGCCCATTTAACACTTTTGTTTTTTGTCAAGCTGGCATGTGGCAGTCTATTGGACTTATACAATCTCATGAACTCCTGAGGTAATGAACAGCTTACTACACTGTTTCCCTCAGTATCCCAGCATAAAGTTTGTAATATTAATTTGTCAGCAGGATTTTTACTTATATTCCTTATTAGGTCCTGGTGTGCTACAGTAGTATGGAGTACAATGTAACAAGTGCTGCTGATCAGTGTCAAGGGAGGGTACCTTACTGATGGCTACGTTTATCAGTTCTTTGGTTACTGCCCTGGACCAATCATAACTAGGTCCTGGCTGTACCAATAATAGGCTTCACCCTCTGATCACACCACAAGAGCATCCATTTGTCTTTGTGCTTCCATACCCTGCATGGTAGGAACTACTGCTATGCCAAATATCTGCACAAGGTCTTTTCCCAGTAAGTTTACTGGATATTTTTGCAGAAACTACAATTTTACTTTTCTGAGTCATACCTGAAACAGGGTCAGTTATTGCTATATTATGGGAAAGTGGTTCCCTGTATAGCTGTCCATTTGCTGCTTTTACTAATATATAATCAGGTGATTTAGAATGTTTTGGTAACTTGGAGGGTGTATCAAAGTCCGTGGCGCTCCTGAGTCACACAGGAATTTGACCTTTCTTCCCTCCACCAGAAGTGTTACTTCTGGTTTTGTATTTGCTAGGTAGAGCTCCAGGCTCAACAATGCTAAATCTAAAATTTTATTTTCATTTTTATTCTCTACATCTGTTTGTACTTCCTCTATTCCTCTACTACATTCACATTTTCTTTTTGTTTATTAACCTTTCCTGATGATTTTTGGTTATTATCACTATCATATAGTCAGTCCACATCTCCTTTATCTTCTGTCATTGCTTTCTTATTTTGTTTATAGTCCCTAGCTAGATGCCCTTTTTACCTGACTGTAATACAAATACTTCAGCTCCGTCTTCAGCAGTGAAGACTTGTGCCTTTTTTTCTTTTACTATTAAGGTGTCTTTCAGTGTCTAGCATACTCAAGTAAGGCTTGCAGCCTGCTTGTTCAGTTATTTATCATATGCCTTGTAATAAAACTACTAACAGAGGCAATGCAACCTTTTAAAATGTATTTTTTAATTGTTGTTTTAAGCATTTTAATAATCTAGCATAATATCCATCTACTGTCTCATTTCCTGTTGTATGCATTAATTAATGCAAGTCCAGTCTGCTCTAAGTTTTCATTTTTCAGAGATTCTGTCTGTTAGACCTTTCACTCTGTTGTCTAAAATGTTTCAGAATTTTTAAGCTTCTGTTTTTTCTTTTACAATTTGCTTCCTCAATCCACCTATGTGCTTGAGGTATGCCTAGTTAGTGCTGTTTTCTTTTGCCTGGCCCTGCATCAGATTAAAGCTTGTTTAAGGAGTTTAACTAGTGAAAGTTTATCTAGTTTACTATCAAATTTATAGTTGTTAACACATTTTGCAAAATATCTCACATTATTTGCTTACTGCAATTGCATATGCTTCACATTATCCGTTAGGGGCGGATCTCGTGATCTCTTAGTGCACTGATTTCCCATGTCTTAAAAAGACTGTTACGTAACCCTTCTCTTGTACCACGTGGTATCTTATTTCCCCATATTCACAGTAGTGTCTAGAATGACTGTTTACTTTGCTTTGTTATTCCCTGATCTATGACTCAAGATACAATACTTCGACTCTCTCTCCCTGCTATCACAAACCTTAGCAATAGCACAGTGTAACCTGGTCCCTGATCTAAAACAAAGACAAAGAGGGAAATTCTTCTTACCTGAGCCTCCTGCTTTTACTGTTTTTCCTTGGGGCCCAGTCTTCCGCTTTTCAGCCACAGATCAGAAAGTGGACAGCCTCTTTACACACAACAATTCAGTCGGAGGTCTTTTCACTTTAAGAAGAACCATTTTTTCGGCAGCTTCTCCTGCTTAGATTTATCAGCACTCATGCACTCTGTGACCTGCAGCTTACCAAGGGAATTCCGGCACGATTAGGACCAAAATGTTAAATAAATTTGTTAGAGTCAGACTGTAAAAATCATTTAGTATTCAAAAACAATGTCAATCAATAACAAACAATAATGCAGGAGAACTCAAGTATCTTATACTCTAATGTACATTAGGAGGCAAAAAACCATACACAAACTTGTATAGAATTTTGACTATTTTATTGGAGTTATACCTCATATTTTATACACTTCACTATCAGCTTTTGCCCACCTCACTGACGTGGTCAGTGACAGGGTCTTACATCATAGTAACTTATGAAAAGTGCTGAGATGGTGTTTTTCAAAAATCTTTTTCCCATGAGAATGTTACAGCCTTGCAAGCACCTGGTCAGTCACAATGTCCTTCTGAGGATGTAGCCAATTCAAGGCTCTTAGATTAGTTCGAATACAATGGGTGCAGTTCTTCTTAAAATGCTTTTCTTTGTTCCTTGCCAGCTGGACACTATCTCTGATAGTGCGCACAAGGCTATTCTTCTGGTGGAAGCAGGAAAAAGATACACATGCGGACAGATTTATTATTTTCTAACTTTGCAAAATAATCTTTACTTGAAAGACATGAGCCAGGCTGTGCTTGGACGCTGCCAAGGCCAAATTTCTGATTACACTGCAGCTTATGCTTCAAGCAATAATATGCGAGTTTATTTCTACTATTATTCTAGTAAAACAGAATTAAATGCATTACATTTCATACTATATAGATTTGAGCACATTTATTCATGTCTAAAGCACACATTTCTTTATATATTTGACCATACAACTTATATATGTCTGAATGTTTAAATGCACATTTTCCTAAGCAGCATACATTGTAAATATATATTTTTCTAGGCAGCATATATGTAAATATATTTTCTAGGCAGCATGTATGTAAATATAGATTTTTCTAACACATTACTACTTATTTTAACTGTACTGGTATTCAACCAATGTCATTACTACTTAATTTAACTTTACCGGTATTCAACCAATGTCATTACTACTTAATTTAACTTTACCGGTATTCAGCCAATGTCATTACTACTTAATTTAACTTTACCGGTATTCAACCAATGTCATTACTACTTAATTTAACTTTACCGGTATTCAGCCAATGTGATTACTACTTAATTTAACTTTACCGGTATTCAGCCAATGTGATTACTACTTAATTTAACTTTACCGGTATTCAACCAATGTCATTACTACTTAATTTAACTTTACCGGTATTCAGCCAATGTCATTACTACTTAATTTAACTGCGGTATTCAGCCAATGTCATTACTACTTAATTTAACTTTACGTATTCAGCCAATGTCATTACTACTTAATTTAACTTTACCGTATTCAGCCAATGTCATTACTACTTAATTTAACTTTACCGGTATTCAACCAATGTCATTACTACTTAATTTAACTTTACCGGTATTCAGCCAATGTCATTACTACTTAATTTAACTTTACCGGTATTCAACCAATGTCATTACTACTTAATTTAACTTTACCGGTATTCAGCCAATGTCATTACTACTTAATTTAACTTTACCGGTATTCAACCAATGTCATTACTACTTAATTTAACTTTACCGGTATTCAACCAATGTCATTACTACTTAATTTAACTTTACCGGTATTCAACCAATGTCATTACTACTTAATTTAACTTTACCGGTATTCAGCCAATGTCATTACTACTTAATTTAACTTTACCGGTATTCAACCAATGTCATTACTACTTAATTTAACTTTACCGGTATTCAACCAATGTCATTACTACTTAATTTAACTTTACCGGTATTCAGCCAATGTCATTACTACTTAATTTAACTGTACCGGTATTCAACCAATGTCATTACTACTTAATTTAACTTTACCGGTATTCAGCCAATGTCATTACTACTTAATTTAACTTTACCGGTATTCAGCCAATGTCATTACTACTTAATTTAACTTTACCGGTATTCAGCCAATGTCATTACTACTTAATTTAACTTTACTGGTATTCAACCAATGTCATTACTACTTAATTTAACTTTACCGGTATTCAGCCAATGTCATTACTACTTAATTTAACTTTACCGGTATTCAGGCAGTGGCAGTGTGTACAGGCAAAGCACTTCTTCCCCCCCCCCCAAAAAAAAGACTGTTTACCTTTTATTGCTGCATAGAGATTAGTTTCGCTGCATTGATTTTTTTCTTATAAGGGCAATGTGCAAGCTTATCTATTAAAACTGATAGGTTCTTTGCTCTGCAAGTGTGTGTATCTATGGAGATTCGAGACTGCTAGTTCCTTCATGTTAAGGGCTGACTATGAGACTGTTATTACGAGACTCGGGCTCTCATTTGAATGTGTATTTATCGAGACTGCGAGTTTTGTTGCTTTGCAAGTGTAGTTCAGGGCTTTCATTTGAATATTACCGTGAGACTGTTATTACAAGGCTCCTGGGACTCTCATTTGATTATTATGAGACTCACTGAATGCTAGTTCCTCGAGACTGATTTGAATGCTAGTTCCTTTGCATTAAGGGCTCTGCAAGTATAGTTAAAAGCTGTCATTTGAAGGTTGTTATGAAACTGTTAGTTCCTTTGCAAGATTAAGGGCTCTGATGGGAGAAATTTGGTCAGGGGCACCAGGGAACTTTCCCTACTGTTTTATATACATGGCTGGATCTTACTTGCACTTGGATCTTTTACATCCAGCATAGTAGGTTTTGCTTTTATTAGCTGTTGCATTCCGTAACATGTTTCAAAACATAAGCATATTTGCCAAGAACAAAGAGTGTGCTTGACTTACAATTGATAACTTTTCCAATCATTCAGCACATCTGCTTTTCGTTTCCAAGCATGGATGCTAGCAGGCATACTGTATACTACAGCGTATGTGAACTCAGCTGGGGGAATTGTTAGCAAATGCAAATACAGTAAACAAAAAAATTAATAAAGTGTTGAATTCTTTTCAATCACCCTGTACCCACATGTTCACTATGTGCTAATGCTAAAGCTAACTCACATCGCACCAGAACTTAACACTACTTTTGTTTGCCTGAAGAAGAAAAAAAAAAGTAATAAGCCCCATCAGGTGGGGTTTTTTTTTTGCAATTTCTGGACAGGCAGAGGCTCAAGTAAAGAAAGGTGAATAACTTATTTTTGATTGAAAGGTGATGACCGGCAGCAGGCAAAAAGTCTTCAGATATTTCCTAACTGCAGGGGGCTACCGATACTGAATGCATGCAGTAGGAGTAGTCATGATGAAACCGATAGTTTAGAACCTAGTGTCTGCAAATTACATTTGTAATGTATTGGTGGGCTGTTTAATTTAAGTACAGGTACAGCCTTACTGTTTGAGCTTATGAATAAATTGCTTAAGTGCCGATTTGCTGGTTTCGGTTCTATCGCGATCGCGCCTATTACAGCTGAATCAAAACCCAGTAATGTTGATAACTTATTAATTCTGGGCTGTAAAGTTTGATGTGTTTATACGTTGCTTTTGTTGCTCTGACAGCTGCTTTTGTGTTTGTTTTCTTGCAGGTTGTGTAGCTAGGGAAATTAAGTATTTTAGATACTTTTTGTTGTTTTTTTCTCTCTTTCTGCATAAAGGCAGTTTAGAACTGACAGAGTTTTTTTTTTTTTAACTTACATTTAACAACCATAGCTCATTAAAGCATCCAAACACTTTTCAGACTGGTTTCCTTAAACAGTTGACTTACCAGTTATTAGGAAGCAGGAGAAACAGAAATATATAATATATATATATATATATATATATATATATATATATATATATATATATATATATATATATTACTGTTAAATCTACAACACCCTACAGTAGAAATGTTAATCTTTTTCACTTGTTCATATTTTGCCATTTACATTCGTATTTTAAAAATTGGTCTGGGAGAGCTGCATTTTATTGAAGGCATGGTATGAAAACCAGTTGTGGGTGACATAAAAATGTATTGTCAATATTCCGTTACATTATAGGGGTGTCTTGCTAATATTTTAGTTAAAGCAGTCAAAAGCAAGGGTTGTGTTTATTATCTAATCTACATGTACATCTAAAGAATGGTAAAGACAAACTGCAAAATATTTATGTTTCCTAACGCTTATCTCTTAGATTCTCACTAAATACCTTGATATCATGTTTATATCTGTTTTTGTGTTTATATTTCACAGGCACACAACAATATTTTTTAGTACCACAACGTCTTCACTGGAAGGTGAAAGGCATGTTGCAATGTCATAGGTTTATAGGTTCATACTAGGCTATCTGCCCTAGGGCATTTATAAGCCTAGCCAGAGTGTGTTTGGCTTTCGCCACCCATTTTAAATTAATTTTGCTATACCTTTTTCGAGGTTAGTATACTGTGCCTCTGTCTAACAGTGACACAGAAGTGATACCCGGGGTAAATCTAAGATCTCCCATCCACTCATCAAGATGCCTCTTGAAGAAATTCAATGAGGGACTCTGCCTAACCTGGACTGGGATTTTATTCCAGAGTGAAGGGAGCCTCTGTCAGACTCCTAAAAAGTGTAATATGTTTTTCTCCCCATTTTATCTGTAAAACTTTAATTGCATTTTAAATATTGTCTTTCTTTTGTAATACTTGTGGAGCTTTTCTCCCCGGGGCTCCACCAAAAATTGGTCTCTGACCCAGTGGACTTGCCTGGTCAACAAATGTTAAATAAATAAAATAAAGTGAGAAAATGAGTGCTGCATTTTGCTAATTTTCTTGCTGTTGTCAACATTTCTGAAGTATCTCAGCTAGTATATTTATCCATTCATCTACAGACTCTTTTTCCCATTTTTGCAGATAGGGTCAGGTTGTCACATCAACAGTGACAATCATCTTTAGTCAAAGTTCACTGTGAACATTGTCTAAAGATGATTGTCACTGTCCTAAGATTAATAGTGCACAGCTATTTTATATATATGATGTTACAATTACTGATGTGGCCATATTTTGGTTGTCTGTTCTTCAGTTTGAGTTTAAAAGGTGGTATCCCACAATTCCACTGGAGTGGGTGGGGTTGCATAATTATGTATGCAAATTGTATGTTAATCAGTGTACAGATTTGTACCTATTTTTCATGGGCCTTTGTCCAGAGTTTTGATGTTTCCAGGTTGAGAGGTATGCACCCATGTGATTAGTTTTGTACCCTCCAGCTGAACATATGCATACATACATGTGCTCAAGGAATACCTGGTATACATTTTTGTTGTACATTAGTATGGCACACTGTATTTACAGTCTTGCTGCTCAATCATGCTTTTCAACCTGTTACAGCAGTACATCTGGACAATGGCACACATAAATGGGTGTGAAAAGGGACATCAGTATTGATGATGTATTAATATAGCTGCACCATACATTAGTACATTAATTGCACAGTAAGCTGTGACATCACTGTGATAACCTGGAAGATGTCCAACAGTCATAAGTAGGCTAATATGTTACAATGTCATTGCTCACAGATCCGTCGATGGTTTGGCTGACATAACACAGGTATATGTGTATGTGACTACAGATATCGGTCACAAATGTGCTTATTGTCCAACAAAACACTGTACAGTTGAATGTTATTAAGTCAATATATCACATGGAGTTCAACACATGTCTGCAACAGTACTTTACTCTGCACATGCCCTCTATAGTTCTCTAAGCTTTACAAGGCAAATGTGTCATACTCATAATCTCAGGTAACATGGATATGGCAAACATCCCATTAACTGGCTTAGCAGTGGCATAGTCACAACTGTTTGACAGGCACCCCTGCGGTTGTCATATATGAGCTGTCCTTTCCTAGGGTGATTCAGGCTCCTGAGCTGTGATCTTTCTTCACAACCTCTCAGAGCATCACATTTGAACAAAGCCTAAAATGATGGTGGGATGAATAGGGACTGACTTTAGATATTCCTGTTATAAATTTAGGAAGTTCATAGAATGATACATTTTGCAATATGTTGAATATTCTTAAGGATGTGGAGTCTTAAACTCAAGTGTTTGTCATTACATGATGACTTCAATCCTCAGCTATTTGCCAGAAAAGTACAGATTTCAGGGGGAACAGACAAAATATATGATGGTTAAATGTGGACATTCTGTGAAGATTTGTACAGTTGAGAGGTATGTCTGTGATATCTCCCACAGCAGAGAGGGCCAGGTGCTATGGCCATAGCAGCCATTTAGCAGGACATTAATACAGCAAGTCTTGTTGGGACATATATTCCTCAAAATAATATTTCCCATTATTACAGACCACGTGCTGCTTACATGTTCCACTTACCTTTACTTTTCTTTCTTTTTTTCAAAACAAGTTTGTTTTAACATATAAGAGAAATATCATAACAATTTTATACAAATAATTAAAAATAGGTATTATTATAATATTCAACAAAACAACTAAAGTATTTACAAAGACATCCACTGCAATCAGATCAATTAATTAAACTAAAATACTGTGCTATTGAAATTAGAATTTTTTTAACAAATTTTGTAAATTATCCCATACAATAAAATGTGATGTTTTTCTAGTTGTTCTCATTCTAATTGTGCTTATTTCCATATGACACATTATATTCATAACATTTTTAAATTCATTGAACGAAGGAGGTGTATCTGAAATCCAATTTCTAGTTATTATTTTCCTAGCCACTGCTAGGATAGACCATAACAAGGGAAGCTTAATCTTTTAACACATTGAGGTACAGGTGTGTTGAATAATATAAGAGACTTAGAAATAATGAAATTATCTGTAAAAGAGCCTGCAAAAATTCATTAATTGACTTCCAGTATTCTTTCAACTTCATACAGTCATAAAACATATGAGCCCAGTCAGCATTAATTTCTACATTACATCTCTTACATAGATTATCTTTATTATTAATTTTATTCATCATCAAAGGTGTATAAAAAGATCTATGTAAAAATTTCCATGTATAAAGTCTCCAGACAATGGAAGATGTAGTTCTATAAGCAGATTCCAATATATATTGTTTATCTTGTTGAGTTGGTGGGTCCCCATTAATAGAGGTGAAATAATTCCAGTATGAATCTACATTGTAAAAGTTTCTTGTCTGATAATTTTATGTATATATGAAAGTTTACCTTTATCAGAAACTTTATGCTGTAAATTTATTATCAAGTAATCAATCAGTTTTGGAATAGATTCTTTAACTGTTATAGACATTAGATCTATTCTATCAATGAGATGTTGTCTAAAGATCTGAACCTCTAACCAGCAAGTTTCTCTTAGATCAAATTCTTGTTTTAAGAAATCTAGATTTTTAACTTTATTATCAGATATCAGCTGATACCAGTACTTTAGATTATTATCTATAGCTAAATGAGCTCCTTCAGAAGTAGATGACATAAGCATACCCTGAGTATAAATTATAGGGAATACAATAAAATTCCATTCCCTATACTTAGGGTGCATGAATATAAAGTTACGATAACTAATAATAATATTTAATGGGTAACAGACCATATGTTTAGGTGTAATAGGTGAAGTACAAAATTTTTTTAGCAACCACAACATGGAGTTATTTATAATCATATTTTTATGTGTTAAGGAGATTTTCATGAAGTGCATACTAATTAGCTCCCAATAATCTTTCCATTTTGCGACATATGACCGATCTATTAATAAAGTAATAACTTTTATAATAGAAGAGATAATATATAAATTAAAGTCTGGAAAAGAAATACCCCCTTGAGACCAGCTATTAGTATGTTTCTTTAATGCAATCCTAGGTCTATTAGGTGCCCATAAGAAATTTAACATTAGTGTATTCAGTTTCTTGATAGTTATTTTTGTAGGTGAAAGTATTATGGATTGTATTAAGTATAAAATCTTGGGGAATATTATCATT
>NC_056749.1:783241286-783360941 GCF_019279795.1 Protopterus annectens
CCTCTATGCAAGTGAAATTAAACTCAAAATTACCAACAAGTAATAAAACTCAGCATTCTTCTCCCAACTCAATTTTCATACAAATCCTATTATTCACTGTGCCCACACAGTCAAAAGCATTTCTATATATTAATAAAGAAAAGAAAAGAGAGTAGAAAATAAAAGGGAGTGAGGCAGAAATAAAAACATGTAAGAGAAAGCTGTAAGAAGTATATACAATGGAATGTTACTTACTGTTTATATTAATAGAGTTAAAAATAAAACATATTATTTACTCTTATTTAGTTCTGATTATTATTAGTTAAAGCATGACAGATTATTTACAAACAAGCATAAACAGTATAATCAAGAAAGTATAATTAGAAATAGCATTTGAAGAACTTATAAACTTTTACAAGAAATAAATATGTTATTATTCTATTAATGATATTTTCATTACTGTTCTCTCCCTGCCCTCCCCCACCCTTTACCCACTACATAATCTAAATAGAATGTCATTGTTTAAACAAAGAAAATAATAAAAGAAGAAGGAAAAAAAGGTAAAGATAAAAAAATGTATCAAATTACTAACCTTACTTTTTTCAGAAAGAAAAACAAATCGAGTCACAGCCTGCCATTAAATCCTCAGGCATTTTGACTGGTTATGAAACAAAACATTTCTTTGCACATAGAGAATAACTTTGATTAAATCTTTTCCAAAATATTTGTGGCTTTCTGGAAATGCAGGAACTATATTCAAAAAGATTAATAATGAACTAAAATGATGAGAGAGAAAAAAACATATAACAAATCATTTGTTTTTAGTCTCTTCTTCTTCTCTGAAGTCTTCCAGGAAGCTTCAGTTGCCAATCTCTTTAATGAAGAACTAGCCCATTCCATTTCTTCTATTTTATCCAAAATCCTTTTTCTTTGACAAACAGTAAAGCAGAGTCTAAATCATCGAAGACCTTAGGACCATCAGGAAGGAAGATTTTAAGCTTGGCAGGAAACAGAAGGTATGTTTTAAACTGTGCTTTTTAAGCTCCCTTATTAGTGGCAGAAAAACTTTTCTTTTAGCAATTACCATGGAAGAATAGTCATTATCAAAATGCACAGTTGTCTCATTAAACTTAACAGGAGCTTTAGCCCAAGCAGATTTAAGAACCATCTCTTTATCAAAAGATGATAGAAATCTAACTATAACTGATCTAGGATAGTTTTTGTTAGAGTTAGTATTAGCTATAGATCTATGTGCTCTTTCGATACCAAAAGAGAATGCTTCTGGTAAATCTAAAGTTTTAGGGAGCCATGTTGTTAAAAAGAAGTAATATTGTTACCTTCAATATTTTCTGGCAGTCCAAAAATCCTAATGTTATTGCGCCTAGATCTATTTTCCAGGTCATCCAGCTTTGTTTGTAAATGTGTATTTTGTTTCAGCAGAAACTCAATGTTGATTTCCTGTTCTTGTATTTTATTTTCCATGTCATTCACAGCTTCTTCTATGCCTGTCATCTGGATCTTCTGTTGTTGCAGGTCCATATGTAACAAGTCTATTTGTTTTGTAGTTTTTCTATGAAAGTGTCTATTTTAGTATCCATTTTATCCATCTTAGCAGTAAGTTGCTGGACTATAATTATCAGAGACTGAAGTTCTTTCTTGATGCTGGAGTCTTGAGAATTTGTCTTACTGGAACTCATTTCAGACTGATAAACTGACAGGAAAATTTCCAAAGTAATTTCTGACAGGAATATTATTAAGATTTCCTTTCTTTTTTAGATATAGTTCAAGAACTATATAAAACAAACATATTTAGAAAGAAAATTACTTCAAGAATTAATTTTTTAAGTAATTAATTCCTGTCAATGTAATGAAATTGGTGGAGCTGAAGAAATCTGCTGCTATGCTGTGTTCATCCTTGGCCACGCCCCCTTTACTTTTCTTTCTCTTTTCCACTTTATGTTTCATTTGTTATTTCTCTCTCTCTCTGTGCACTACAGAGATAGAGCTGGTTTGAATAGGTGGCAGCATGACTTCTGTAGGTGATGCTCATGACCAGGTGATGGCCTCTGCACCTATTGGGGTTCCCCACTTGCTAACTGCATGCAGAGCAGATGTGTAGTTCTTCCAATAGCCAATGTCATGGCAACACACTCTTATTAGTACTCCATGTGGGCGTTGGCCCTTTCCCTTACTTGTGAGGAAGACATCCTGGAGTTGTGTGAGCTACTACCTCTTACAGGAAGACTTGTGGAGAAAGCCAACTAAATGGTGGAGAAGGTTCAATACTTAGGGGCAGAATATGAGCATTGCTGTTATATTTTTGGAATACTGCTAGTTTAACAGCATTTGTCTGCACATGCTACTTCTGCATGGGTTTCAGTCTGACAAAGTTCAGTCTCTGCATAGCTCTCAACTATAGGGCCATCCACATAATGGCCACAGGTTAGTCTGTTATGCATGGACTATTCCCCAGACAGGTGTTGTCCTTGGCAAATCAGTAGCATACTCTGGTGATTTCATTATGTAACTGGTAACATCCATTTTTTCTGACTTTATATCCCTCAGAAAAGATATGTTACAACAAACCCTGTAACACCAGCAACTTTCTCCATGTATAACAGCAATATTTCAAGTATGGCCATGTATTTGGGCCTCTGTCCACCAATTATGTCAGGCTTTGTCCAGATGTCTACAGTAAGAGGTTGACAGGTATAATGGTCTATCATTATTTAGTGCTGTCATTCCTCCTGAGGGAAAAGGCTGGAAAACATGTTGAAGTCTGTACATTCAAGAGGTTGCTGTATAGAGAATGCTCTTAGATGCCCTTTAACATATTTTATGTAGGGGACAGTAACACACATTTTAAAACTAGGCTGTTTGAAGATGTGAGACATATTACTGATAAGCAATATCAGTTCTATAGCCGTTCATTTGAATAAATCTCACCACGGGGACAGTAGTGAGTCCCTAGGTACTATGTTTGAAAAAAGCCTGTTCCTCAGTTTGATGAAGCTTTCATAAAAGGACAATTGCTATGTACAGACTAAATGTATTAATATTAATTGTGATACTTTATCCCGTAGGGGTTAATGAAGAGTGTAATTGGTGGCAATGTATTCAATTATGTAATTAGATGTTAATTGCTTCTTGTGATTAAGGCATCTATTTCTGGTAATGTTTTACTCCTTGCAGGCTTTGGCCAAGTATAATAAATGTGCGAATTACTGGCTGGTTGAATTTTTCTTTGCTATGTTCAGACATTTTGTTTGTTTTGCTAAGTGGTTGTTGTATGTCTGGCCATTGTCTATGGCCTGTCATGATTTTGTAGCAGCGTACTGTTAACTTATTTATTTCGACTGTGGGGGGGGGGGGAGATGTAAGTGTCATGGCTGTTTTTGTATTCAACTGTGCATGCTGCCTCACTTGTGGGTGGTCTATTAGCAGCATATGTTTGCATGGGCATTTTGGGACGTGTGTGTGTGTGTGTGTGTGTGTGTGTGTGTGTGTGTGTGTGTGTGTGTGTGTGTGTGTGTGTATATATATATATATATGTATATATAAAAAAAAATATATATATATATATATATATATATATATATATATATATATATATATATGTATACACACACACACACACACACACACACACACACATATATATATATATATATATATATATATATAAATAAATATATATATATATATATATATATATATATATAAACATATATATATATATATATATATATGTATGCATATATATGATATATATATATATATAGATATATATATATATATATATATATATATATATATATATATATAGATATATATATATATATATATATATATATATGGTTCCACTTGATATAGTCGAATTACCATATGATCAAACCACAGAACATTGAGACCAGAACGTCGGACATTGCAAATGTCAAAAATCCACATGCTTGAGAGACACATAGTCGAAAGCAGAACATCGACACCCAAAACACTGGATCCGAGACCAGAAACACTGCAAAGTGAGAAACACCAAATGAAAACAGTAGTCAGACATCATATCATCGAATAGTAAACCGCCAAGAACACAAACTTCCCTTATGCCCTATAAGGTAGTGATATACACAATTAGCACCCTCAAAGTCCCAATACAAAGTGAATCATTCCCATCACAATACATATTCTGTGATATAACATAATTAGGTGCACTACAAACCAAATGTAAACTACGTCACTCCAAATAAGAGAAACAGCATATCATACACTAAATAACAGCAAACACCAGAGTAGCATTTCAATGACCAATATTTAGAGTGATGTGAGATCAAAGCTTCAACAAACTTGCAGTAGCCTTCAAAAAGCTAATAGTATCATAACTTGTCCTTCTTTCTAACACCCACTCAAACTGATTTTCATGTAACACAAGTTTCCTTTGTTTAGGCGATGGCGGACATCCAGCTGCCATGCGAACATGTAGCTCTTCAATCCTATTTTGTTCCCTTGTCAACGTTGACATCAAAACTACCAAATCAGTAGCATGAGCCCACAACATACACTTCAGTCGGTGATGCCATCCCTCTATACAGTTTTGTGTACGTGGCAAGCATTGTACATTCAGCTGGGAAACATTCCAAAATTCTTTAGGGAACAACGGTGGAAATCTAACAAATGCCGCAGTCCTAGTAGAAAATTTACGTGGTTTACCTAATAAGTACCAGCCAGTAAAGTATCTCAACAAAGGTTGCCCCTCCTCAGGGAAAGACTGCTTTAGTACATTAAATGCAGGAATCACCTCATCCTCTGGTAAAAATGACAATGCTATTAAGCACTTCACTGCAGTTTGAAAATGTTGACATTTGTTATATAATGTAGCTAAGCCAAGATGTTGAAGTATGCTCCATATATTTTGACTGAAGTGAAAGAGCAAACCCTTAGGTACAATCCCATTTAAATTCAATCTCAAACTTTTAATGGCAGCTATTTTGAAGTTGCACAACACAAACTTCACACTAGTTACAAAGTTGTTTTCAGCCATCATGGATAGCACACAGTGCCACATAACATTATAGCTTTTCAAAGACTTCTTGCTCATTAAGCAGTATAACAAAGGTACTGTCAGTGTGTAACACCCATACTTCACAAATCCATGTAAGCTGTACAATTGATGGAAAATCACACCTCTATAAAAGAAAGTACCGTCCATCAGCCATATTGTACACCTGCTCAAATCATACAGATTAACTGTAGTAATTACCAACACAGTCATGTCAGTAGACTTATCTATTACACGTTTACTGAGAAACATTCCATCTTTCAAAGGAAATTCGGACACATCCACATTCTCAAGCATTGTTGTCCTAATAATTGACCCCCTAGACTGCTTCCTACGAAGCCTACCTAATTGCTGCAGTAAAGCTTTTTGGTTAGGTAAATTGGATACAGTCTCTAAACTGCTTGAAGAAATGACATCATCAACAACCAAACATGATGTGCCTTGGGACAAAATAGCTTTTTGCTTTAGCTCAGCACACATTACATACCTCTGCACTTCAGATGTATTGCCAGTATGGCTATGTGCAGTACTTTTACACAATTTCTCATGATCAGACATGGAGAACGTTATACAATGTCCTTTACACTTACTGCCTAGTTTCTGTTTACAACACCAGTACCTTTTAGCATTTACAGTCCGCACTAAGTTGTACACATATCCATCCTTACCCTTTTGTGACTTAGTTAAAGGGTAGAAGTCTCCTACTACTCCAGGGCAGAAGTTTGTGTTCTCTGACATGTTTGAAAGCTCAGATCTATCTGTTAAAGTGACAACACCTATTAAATAGCCTACCACGTTGCAAATAAGGAGAGTAGCAGGAAGTTCAACACTCACATCAGTTGTCTGCTGTGGATTCGATGATCTGCTACTCAATGTTTTCAGTTTGCGATATTTAGCCTGTACAACATTCTGGTCTCAATGTTCTGTAGTTCGATCATATGGTAATTTGACCATATCAACATATACACACACATAAATATATATATATATATATATATATATATATATATATATATATATATATATATATATTGTACACATATATGGATCTCCGTACATATCTCTCTCTCTCTCTCTCTCTCTCTGTATGTTTCTGTTTATATATATATATATATATATATATATATATATATATATATATATATATATATATATATATATATATATACCTATCTTTCCTAATTGCACAGTGTCTCTTTCCTATTGTAAACTGGCTGTAAAGAAGGGTATGTGTGAGAAAACATCCTAAAACCACACAGCTGAGGTGGCTTACTGGTAAATTTCTTTGACTATGATGAGCAGTTTCCTGGATTCAAGACATGCAAGGGCTGTATATTTTGTTGCAAGGCAGAGCAAGGACTGCTGGATACAGAGTGATTAAGGCAGTTTTGAGCAGCTTTAAGTATGTTTTCATGGGTTTGCGCAAAGGTAACTGGTGCTAACATATGGTTAAATTAATAGGTGCTTACATCATGTAGGCTTCACTTACCAGTGCGCAAATCTGTTTAGAATTTACATTTAAGCAATGCTGAAACCTGCTAAGCATACCTTAGCCCTGGTAACCAGTGATCACATTCCAGTCTGATAAAATAGCAGGGTAATGACATCTTTAATAAGTATGTTTAATTTCCTGTACATAACATGCTTCTATGTACTGTCATTACAGTAGCAAGGGGTGTGAGTATACTGTATGGGACACCTGAGTATACATGGGTAGTACTACAATCTTATCTCTTTGCATTTGTTTCATACATGAGTAGTATCCCAGGTTATATGCAGTCACACTTGCAGTTTACACCAGCTACAGTACACTGGTTGACAAAAATAATTTAGCACATATTGTATCATTACGTTAGTACTTTTAACAGTGCTTTTCCAAGTAAAAGTAGATTTCAGATTATAGTACTAGAACCATGCACTCCTGCATGCAAAACTGGGTGTCTGAGTACTACTATCTTGTTCTTGGTGTTTGGGATGTATGTTTTTATGTATCTCCTATTGGATATTGATCTGATATGTTGATATTAACTATAGACTACTATGTTTTTTGAACATGTCATTGAGGACTGCTGTCATGCAGTAATGGCATACCTTTCAGTTTCAGATTTCTATCTTCCAAAACATTCATCCTAATGCATAACCTGCTGGCTATCTACTTTTTGTCTGTCCTCTGTACAGACGTACAGATGTCAGGTATTGCTACTGCAATACCACTATGTAGGTGCTCACATTGTATTGTGCTGTGGACCTGGATACTGCTGCTAGTTCCAACATATGGGACAATCCTTAATGTAGGATATGCCCCTTTTCCTTGCCTGCATGATGGGCATTCCACTATGTCACAGGACAGGACATGTGGAGACAGCCAAACAACATGGGGAACATATCCCCCAATTTGTGAACAGATTCTATGTAATCAGTGCTGTTATACACAGGGTGGCTTGATAGATTGACATGGGTTGTGTGGACATGCATTTAGTGAGTGATGTCACAACCCACAGTGATATGTCTCTGACACACCACTCCACTGACATGCTGTCCACAGACTGGCCACATGTCTGCCTGTTATGTTTTGCCTGTTCCCCAGACAGTTGGTGTCCTTGGTAAATCAGTCGTGGACTCTGGGAAATGCAGTCAGTAATTAATCACATCTGTTGGTATTACCAATGTCATATTCCTCATAAAGGAGGTTTCAACAAACCCAGTGACATCTGCAACTGTCTCAATGTATGACAACAGTATGGCCAATCTACCCACTGTTTTGTGTCTCTGTTCTCACCTAATGATATAGGGGTTGATGCCTAGCTTAGTGAGTTCTTGCATGATTCCTGAGTGGAGAATGTTATCAAAGGCTTTGACCAGATCATGGTAGGCCCTATGTGTCACCTTGCCTTCATCCACAGCTAAGGTGAATGACACCAAGAAGTTGACCAGGCTGATTGAGCAGGTATGACCTACCCTTCACAAAAGTAAACTGTGTGGGATCCTGAGTCTGCAGATTCCCATATCCCTGTTTATTAGGTGCACGATGATGCATTCCATAGCTTCACATAACAGACTTGTCAGGCAGTTACGGTGGTATTTCTCAGGGTCTGTAGTCACACCTCATTTGCAGAGAGGGGTGACTGCAGCAGTGCACAATTCAGTAGGGACAAAGCCTGAGTTGAGGCTGTGGTTTTACAGGGCACACAGGTGAGGTGCCAGGTCACTCTGCAGTTCATGTAGAAAACAGCCAGGGATATTGTCAGGTCCCATAGAAGCTGTATTCCTGGCCTTGGATAGTGGTGTTTTAACCTGTGCTGCAGTAATACTGGGTGCCTGGCAGTGTACTGGTATTGTGATTGGTCCTTTGGGGGGAGAGAGGGGTAAAGTTTGCACTCAGTATGTCAGCCAGTATATTGGCATTATTTGTTGGCTCAGTCTGGAAGGTACCACTGTTTAGTAGCTCAGACCAAATCTTGGTATTTCCATGGAGATTGTTTACATAACTGTATGAGGCCTTGCAGTTGCCTTCACTATGTGCTCCAATTCTGTTCTCACGGCTAACTTTGAAGTATTTGATGAGGGATTTTGACTATATATTGAGGCTGATAAGGGTTTATTTCCAGTCTTGGGACTTCACCTTATTCCATATCAGTTCCCTCCTTCTGTTGTACAGTTTCTTTATGGCAGGGAACCACTAGACCAGCTTCCTTTTTTTGGAGGTGAGTGTCATGGTTGTATTGGGTATGGCAGTATCCATGCATTTGTGTACATGTTCTTAGTGCATTGTTGTTTGAGTCAGCTGTCATGCAACTAGTCTCCATTTGCATGGCTGCTGTGAGGTTAGCCACCTTTGGTTTTATGAGAACATATTTAGCTTTGAAATGGCTTTTCATGGTGATTACCTGTGCAGGGGGACTGGGAGGGCTGTGGATTTCCAAAGTTGATTAATTTGTGATCAGATGTAACAAGGGAGAGTTGACTATTGGTGGAGAGGAAGGACCAGGTCGATGTGATGGGCATGTGCATCTGTACATGAGTAGCTTTCCCAGTTAATGGTGGGGTAGTTGAAATCAACCATTATGTGAATGTTAGGTTGGAAAATACTATTCCCCAGGATGTTTAGGGACATGAAGTGTGTCTTTGGACATGTTTGGGACCTGTACCACTGTCTTACCCAATGTTAGCAACGCCTGCAGGATCTGTTAATTTAGTCTATCACTCTGGAGGCATGTGCATCCTTAATGAATATGGAAATACCACCAACTTTAGAGCTTCAGTCCAAGTTCTGCAGCCAAAAGTTGTGGAATGAGTTATAGGCTGGTAGTGCAAGGGTGCTTCCTGCTGCCTTTAACCAGGTCTCTGTTACAGCACAGATGTCATTGTTCCCATTTTAAGGAATACTTCCAGTGAGTGCATTTTCAGATTTAGACTTGTAGTGTGCAGCAGCGTGACCCTCTGATTGCATGTGTTTGTTGCTGTCATATATTTCTCTATATTTACATATATATATATATATATATATATATATATATATATATATATATATATATATATTCACCTTTCTATATATATATCTGATTATGTAGCCCAGGCAGGTATGACCCTGACCTTGAGCAGTATCCTACCTTCACCAAGAATGATGCCACAATACAGAGATAAGATGATCAGCTTTAACAATTGGCTTAAACTCTGGTGTCATTCAAAGGGGATCCAATGTCTGTCTGCCTGGGATGACATGCTGGACAAGCCACGCTGCTTCACAAGGGACGGCTTGCACCTGTCACCCCTGGGATTCCGGATATTGGCAAAGGCTCTTGCCACCCCCATAGTGCCTTTTTAGGCAAGGCTCAAATTCTAAACCTACCACCCTAGAACACAAAAAGGAAAAAACTAAGGGTAATGCTGCTCAATGCCAGAAGTCTAAATCTCAAAATGCACGCACTCGAGGCCCTTCTCAGTATGGAGAACATCGATGTCTGTGCTGTGACAGAAACCTGGTTCAAGGCTCCTGAGAGCACCCCAGCACTAACAGGTTTTACCTCATACCATGCTCCGCCCCAAAATCCGGACAATACCAAGAAAGGAGGGGTATCCATATTCATCAAGGACACCCACACCTCAAGACTGGTGGCAACGCACGATGCATCGGAGACCATCCAGGTGCAATTAACCATAGGCAAGACTGCTCTGCAAATTGTAGCATGTTACAGGCCACCCTCACAAACTCAGGAACCTCACATGGCTTTCCTGAAAACACTGGAGGGATAAATGTATCTCCAAACACCATCATACTAGGTGACTTCAATTACCCTAATATAGACTGGGAACACTACTCAAGCCCAAACACCCTAGCCCAAAAGTTCCTGGAATTCATAAACTCAAATGCCATGGAACAACTAGTCACCATCCCCACAAGAGGAGAAAACATACTTGATCTCATCATCACGAACATGGGAGCACAATGTTCAACACCGAAGTATACCCCTCACTGGTGAGATCAGATCACAAACTAATCTTGCTGGAGGTCCTCATCCCACCCCCACCTGAAATAAAAAAGACCACAGTAAAAAACTTTTACGAACGCCGACTTCACACTTCTAAAGACTAGTGTGGTCTCCTTTAAGGCCCCGAGCGCGGAAAACAGTACTCAAGCCGCTGAATCACTTACAAATGCCTTCTACCAGCACCTGCAGGACTGCATGGATAAGGCAATCCCAAGCAAAACAAAGACTCTTTGTACCAAGGGCAAGCGTCCAGTCTGGTGGACCCCAGCCATAAACAAACTCTACAACAAAAGGAGGAAGCTACTACAAGATAGAGCAAAATCCTTAAAAGGTAAGACACCTTTGATCACTATAAGTAAAAAGCTAAGAGCTCTCATAAAATCATCCAAAGCAAATTTTGAGAGAAAAATAGCTAAAGACTCAAAAGACAATCATAAGGCCTTCTTTAGCTATGTTAGAAACCTGGGAGGAAACTCCCAGATATGCTCAGAACTAGTTCAAAATGATGTGAAGATTACTGATCCTACAGACATTGCCAACATACTGGCTGACAGGTTTAGTGCAAACTTCTCCCCCCCTCCCCCCCAAAAGGAGAGATATCTATACCAAATGGTTGCAGTCCCCCAAACATCTCAAACGCCCAAGTGAGAACTGCTCTCTCCAAAGCAAAAAACACAGCATCCATGGGACCTGATGGTGTCCCAGGCTGTGTGCTCCACGAACTCAATGAGGAATTAAACCCACAGCTAGGACAGCTGTTTAGTCATAGTCTCACCTCTGGATACGTACCCAGGGAGTGGCGCACTGCGACTGTGGTCCCACTTCACAAAGGCGGTGCCTCCACAGACCCTGGAAATTACCGACCCATTAGCTTGACAAGCCTTATCTGCAAAGCTATGGAGAGGATCATAATGGACCTCATAAATAAAGACATAGGGAATTTGCAGACTTTGGATCCAATCCAGTTTGGCTTTGTCAAAGGCAGATCATGCCTTTTAAACTTGGTTCACTTTTTCGAAACAGTCACCAAAGCCATTGATGACGGAAAGGCAGTCCATACAGCCTACCTCGATCTGGCGAAGGCCTTGACACAATACCCCACTCGGGTATCATTGAAAAACTCATCAGCTTAAATGTTAACCCATACATCACAAGATGGGTTGCAAACTGGCTGAGTGACAGAACCCACAGGGTCAGAGTTGCTGGCGCCATGTCAGACTCAAAGCCTGTCACAAGTGGTGTCCCACAGGGCTCAGTCCTGGGCCCACTCTTGTTTGGCATCTACTTTTCCGAAGTACAAGCAAACACAGGAGGGTTATGGCTGACAAAGTTTGCAGATGACTGCAAACTGGGCGCCGTAGTCGAAAACACATCTGACACAGATATCCTTCAGAAGGGTCTCACAGAAACGGATGACTGGTGCCATTGCCATGGCCTAAAGTTAAATGCCAAAAAATGCATAGTCATACCCTTCGGGAAAAACAAGGTTACCCCTAGCTACCATATAGGTGGTAATCCTCTGAGCACAGAAGAAGTTATCAGGGACCTGGGGACCCAGGTTGACAGTAGCCTGTCATTCGACACCCATGTAGCTAAAGTAGTTAGGAAGACCTTCTACATTGCCCACCTTATCATGAAGGGATTCACATCTAGATCAAGGGAGGTCATAGTCTCCCTATACTCATCACTCATCAGACCAATGATTGAGTACAATGCCCCATTCGGAATGTATCTGACCCGACACTTGCAGCAGCTGGAGAGGCCACAAAAGTTCCTCACCAAAAGGATAAAGGGTCTCAAAAATCTGTCCTATGCTGCCCGACTGAAAGAACTCCAGCTCTATTCAGTCGCTTACCGCTTCCTCAGAGGTGACCTTTGCCTGACATACAAGGCCATGTCTAACCCAGATTTGATGAATATGCTTCACCTCAAAAAATCTAGATCCATCAGAGCCACAAGGGCGGGAGACTTAAACCTCGACACGGCTATTAATAGGACATGCTGGAGGGATAGATTCATCACCCAAAGACTCCCTATGCTGTGGAACAAAATCCCGGTATATGTGAGGCAGAGCACCTCGCTGGCCTTGTTCAAGAGAAATCTTGACCAATGGATGGGAGATCGCAGATATACTCCAGGGATTACCTCAGTGTCACTGCTAGACAGAGGCACAGCAAAATAATGGGTATAGTTCCCCATACAAAAGGGTGGCGTAAGCCACAAAACTATGGGCTAGGCTTATAAATGCCCTCGGGCAGATAGCCTAGTATGAACCTATGAACCTGTGAACCTATGAACCTATATGTGGATATAAATGTGGATGTGTATATGTATGTATATATATATATATATATATATATATATATATATATATATATATATATATATATATATATATATATATATATATATATATATATATATATATATATATATATATATATATATATATATATATATATATATATATATATATGTGGATATAAATGTGGATGTATATATATATATATATATATATATATATATATATATATATATATATATATATATATATATATATATATATATATATATATATATATATATATATATATATATATATATATATATATATATATATATATATATATATAGCTTATATATATATAGCTTATATATATATAGCTTATATATATATATATATATATATATATATATATATATATATATATATATATATATATAGCTTATATATATATATATATATATATTTATATACAGTTTCCTTACTGTTGAGTGACTGTGCTGCATGATATGTTTGAATAAACATCAGACATGTCTACAGCTCATATGGGTTACTGGTAAATTGCTGTGGCTATGGTTTGCAGGGTCCTTTGTTCAAGACTTCTAAGGGCTGATTGTTTTGTTGCTGGGGAGAACAAGGGCTTTTGGATACAAAGTGATTTAGTCACTTTTAAGCAGTTGTAAGCTGGTTTGCATGGTGTTAAGCAATGCTTACTGCCGGTTAACTATACTGACAGACAACCTTAAAAGTGCTTAATCTGTGTAGGTATCACTTAACACCATGCAAACAGGCTTAGTCCCACTTACTACTGGTTACTCCCGCTTACCCCATGCTAATTTCTTTAAAAGAAAAGAAAAATGAGGTGATAGGAAAGTAGTGAGGAAGGGGTCATGAAGAGAGAACAATAATATGAGAGATAGATAGGGATATGCAGGATGGGTGTGGGGAAGGTCCACAGCTGTTCATTTCTTCTACAGTAACAGCTGTGCATATATAATGAATTTGGAGGTAAATTTGGACACTCAAACCCCTGAGAGAGGGGTGAGGACAACAATAATGTGTTGTGAAGCCAATTAGACAAGATTACATGTGTCCAGCAGACACATATGCAAAATGGACAGCTATGTATGGGGCACCATTTTTTTTTGGGACAATTGTTAAGTGGTTTTATGAAAGAATCTAACAATCAAGTAGTAAGACCAAAAGTGCTGACCAAGCAATGTATAGTGACTGCCTCAAATGATAGATTGTCTTCGGCTTTTTTGGAGAAAGCCCTACCTATAACACAAGAAAAGAGAATAGGAAAGTCACGCAGTTGCAAGAGAGAATTGAGATCGAGAGCAGATCCTCCACCTGTGGTGAAAGGTCCAAGCGCATTGGGCCCACAGACACGCAATCGAAGATAACTAATCTAGTTTTTAATCTGTCTTCCACTGAACTGACAAGAGAACAAATTATAGTGCTAAATAAAGATCTGTCATCTATACCTGCTACTAAACTTGATTTAATGGAAACAATTTTAGAATTAAAAATGTTTGCAAGAAATGTGATGTTAAAAATAGTTTTTATGGATGAGCATAGTGCTTCCAATGATGGCAGTGTTTATAAGAAACCCAGTGCTTTTATACCAGACAATTTGCCAGCAATGGAGGCTTTTTTTAATTTATGTGAAGATGACTTAAGGAAAGATTTTAGTGGATGTAGTAAATTGAATTTTTTTAACTTGTCTTGTAAGGAATATGAGGCCTTAAATTCATTAGTGAGAGACGAGCACTTGATTATCAAATGGGCAGACAAAGGAGGTGGCATAGTGGTTTTAGATGAACAGGTTTATATGGAAAGAATATATGACATGCTTCATAGATTCATAGGTAGATACTAGGCTATCAGCCCTGGGCCTATACAAGCCCAGCCAAAAGGTACCCTGGCTTTTCCCACCCAAGAAAATTATATTCCTCTGCCACTGTCGAGCAGAGCCACAGAGGTGATCCCCGGGGTGAGTTTCCTATTTCCCATCCAATCATCAAGATTTTTCTTGAAGAGTGCTAATGAGGAGCTTTGTTTGATATAGATAGGTAGTTTATTCCAGAGTATGGGAAGTCTCTGGGACAGGAATCTATCCCTCTGGCATATTCTGTTTAATGTGGTGACAAGGTTTAGGTCCCTAGAGTGTGTAGCTCGGAGGGATTGGAATTGCTTTAAGTGGAGCATGTCCAACAGCTCTGGGTTTGACATAGCTTTGTATGTTAGGCAGAGATCACCTCTGAGTAGGCGATATGCGACGGAGTTAAGCTGGAGTTTTTTGAGACGGTCTGCGTAGGGCATCTGTTTGAGGCCGGTAATCTTTGTGAAGAATTTCTGCGGCCTTTCCAGTTGTTGTAGATGTCTTGTGAGGCACATACCAAAAGGGGCATTGTACTCTATAATGGGTCTAATGAGTGATGAGTAGAGGGGAACAATGACCTCTTTTTTTCTGGATAAGAAACCTTTTGTGATGAGGTGTGCCATGTAGAAGGATTTCCTGACTACTATGGCAATGTGATTATCAAACAAGAGACTACTGTCCACCTGTGTCCCAAGGTCTCTTATCACACTTTCAGTGTTAAGTATACTACCGTCTATGTTGTAGTTCATGGGTACCGCGTTTTTACTAAAGGGGATGACAATGTACTTTTTGGCATTGAGCTTGAGGCCATGGCTTTGACACCAGGCATCTGTCTCAGTGAGGCCCTTTTGTAGGATATCCACATCGTTAGGAGTTTTGATTATGGCACCTAGTTTGCAGTCATCTGCGAACTTCGTTAGCCAAAGACCTTCTGTGTTAGCCTGTACTTCAGAGAAGTAGATGCCAAACAGGAGAGGACCCAGGACTGAACCTTGTGGTACTCCACTTGCCACTGGTCTGAAGTCGGATTTGGAGTGTGCTACTTTCACAGTGTGTGTTCTGTCAGTGAGCCAGTTGGCAACCCAACTTGTGACATAGGGATTTATACCTAGGTTATTGAGTTTATCTATAATTCCAGAGTGGGGGATGGTGTCAAAAGCCTTGGCAAGATCTAGATAGGCTGTGTGAATCACCTTACCCTTATCTACGGCTTTGTTGACTGCTTCAAAGAAGTCTATCAGGTTTAGGAGACATGATCTGCCTTTTACAAACCCGAACTGGGTGGGGTCCAGAGTTTGGAGATTACCAATATCTTTGTTTATAAGTTCCATGATGATACGTTCCATGGCCTTGCAGACCAGGCTCGTCAGGCTAATGGGGCAATAGTTCCCGGGGTCCATGGTGACTCTCCCCTTGTGGAGTGGGATAACCGTTGCTGTGCACCATTCAGCAGGCACAAAGCCTGAGGTGAGGCTATGATTGAACATGGAACTTAGGCGGGGTGCCAGTTCATTCTGTAGTTCATGTAGAACGCAGCCTGGGATGTTGTCTGGTCCCATGGATGCTGTGTTCTTGGCTTTTGGAGAGTGTGGTTTTTACCTGTGCAGCCATGATTACAGGAACTTTGCATTCTTCCAGTATAGAGATGGGCTCTTTAGGGGGTGAGTGGGGGGTAAAGATAGCACTGAACCTATCTGCCAGGATGTTGGCAATTTCAGTTAGGTCTGTATGTTTAGTGCCATTGTGCTGTAACTCAAAGCAGATCTGAGTGTTGCCATTGAGATTCTTGACATAGCTATAGAATGCTTTGTGGTTATCTTTAGAATCAGTGGCGATTTTGTTTTTGTAACTAGCTTTGGAGGATTTTATCAGGGATCACAGCTTCTTACTGAGGCTGACCAGGGAGCTTCTCCACTCATGGGATTTTACTCTCTTTTGCAAGAGGTTCTTCCTTCTGTTGTACAGTTTGCTTATGGCAGGAGACCAAAAGATTGGCTTCCTTTTTTTGGAGGATAGCGTCTTGGTTCTGTTTGGGATAGCACGATCCATGCACTCATGTAAAAGTGCTTGTAAAGTGATAGAAAAGTGTATGCAGTTCTACAGAAATATCAGGTGAATGGCATTATAAATAGGTTGAATTTGCTACCTGTATGATATGCTGATGACAGATTTAATAGATTATTCATTGTACACATTCTTCTCTGTTGAGCACCCAACTATACCTGTGATATATGGTTTGCTTAAAGTGCACAAAGATCCTAGACACCCTCCCTTCAGACCCATAGTATCTGGCAGAGGTTGGCTCATGGAGTCAATGTCCATATATGCCAAGAAACAACTTTGATGGGTTCTGGATAAAAGAGAAGCAGTGTTGAGGGATAGTAAGCAGTTTTTAGAACATCTGTTCATTTAGGTGAGGCATAGAAATGAGGAAGCAATCAAAAAAGCTTTTTTTTGTAACCCTAGATGTCAATTCTCTGTTCACGGTCATTCCTAATGAAGAAGGGGTTGAGAATGTGAGGCAACTTCTTGTACGAGAAACTAGGTATAGTAATACAAAGGTAAATAGGATCTGCACTCTGTTAGACATGATGCTAGAAAATAATGTTTTTCTCTTTGAACATGAATATTTCCTTCAGATTGTAGGCGTTGCTATGGGCACACATATGCAAATTTGGTTCTTGCAAACTGGGAAAAAGAAATAGTTTTTAACTATGATAGTTTCAATGAGAACATTGCCTTCTATAAATGCATTGTGGATGATATTTTTTTTCATCTGGCATGGTGAATTACTGAAACTGAAATAATTTGTACAGTTCTTGGAGAGTAGCACCATTTGTTTGCCCTTTACCCTGCATTATTCTGAAGATGAAATTAGTTTTCTAGATGTGTTGATTATCAGAAACATGTTAGGTAATCTCTCCTCCAAGCAGTATAGGAAGGAATGTAGGAAAAATAACATACTACATGGTACTAGTATGCATCCCAGTCATACTACTAGGAATGTAGTTAAGAATCAGGTATGAAGGTGTAGTAGACTCCATGCAGATGCAGAACCCCTAAGGGAAGCTTTGAATGGACTTATATCTGACCTTATGGACAGAGGTTATAAAGCTGTGGAAATAAAAATATGGTATGGAAGAGGTTGATAAATTGGATAGAACAAAAACTAGACCATATTATTCAGAACAAACTTCCATTGATGAAGGGAGAGGGATAACATCTAGTATGAAGGTGAAAAATAGGATGTGTCTGACTTATTCAGCAGGGGTTAGTAGAGTTTGTGAGGTTGTGAAAAGAAACTGGCCCATCTTGTTAGTAGATCCTAAAATAAGCATGGTGATAGACTCTACCCTAGATTTAGTTTAAAAAATTGTAAAATCCTGAAGCAGTGACTTTGTTAAAAGCAGAACAGATGTAAGGAACATCTTGTATCACAACGCAGGGGAACTCATGCATGTAGAGCTTGCAAAGCCTGCCCTAGTATTTGGCCAGTTTGTATGGTGATGCGTCCCATTTCTAAGGAGCCTATAGAACTCTCATTCTATGCAGATTGTTCCACTAGAAACATGGTATAGATGGCTAAATGTAAACTATGTGAATGTTTCTATGTTGGAAAAACTAATCGTATGTTGAAGGCGAGGGTACTGGAACATCTTAATGACATAGGTAATAAGAAACTGACTAATGCACTGGCAAAGCATGTCTTAGAAGCAGGAGGCAACCATAGTTTTAAATTCTTAGTGCTACAAAAAATCTTAGAAAATGTAAGAGAAGGTGATGTGAGTAATGAAACAGAATGTGAGGAATTCAGGTGGATAATTGATTTTAAAGCATATGCCCCTACAGGTCTGAACAGTGCAATCTCTTTAAAACCCATTCTTAGGAAAAGGAATTTGTCTCATTAACTAAATTGGTATCATTGGCTGTAGTAATGTACAAATGCATCTTGATTAATTGTCTTTGTATTAAGGTCTGAGGAAGCAGGCAACTGTGAAAGTGGTTAACTATACTGTTTGTTTGTGGACTATTAAAGAATTTAAAGTGTTTTACCCTACTCTTAGCAATTGACAACTTTTTTTGCTGCAGCATATTTTCTTTGGGGAACAGATTGCCCTTTTTTATTTTAGCGTGAGAGTAGGAGGTTGAGGAGGGATAGTAGGTATATTTGGGGAGGTAGGTTGGGTAGGAAGACAGACAAGACAGACAAGACACCATACAGGGGCAGTATATGACACATGTGGGTGTAAACACCTTGGATGGGGAGGGGTGTTTTGTAATCAGAAGCCCACAAGCTCCCAAATGGATACAGTGGGACTGAAGATGGCTGTGCTGGGTGATGAGCAGTAGGGGCAGGCTGACCCTCTAATTGCACCATGTGGCCCTCAAGCTGGTGTAGCAGATCTCCCAATTCCTTGTGGAGCTCCCTATGCAGCAGACCTGGTACCTGGCTTTGAGTGAAAGTATCCTGTCCGTGCCTGCTCCCAGGGGGGGTGCCCCATCCCCTGAGTTGGTTCCATCGGAAGGTGGTACAGGACCAGCAGATGAGGAGGTCATGGGGTGGGTCCCAAATGTGCTGGGGCCCAATCCCACGGCCAGATGAGGCAGGAGAGGCAGATCCACTGGGATCGGCCTTCCCTGATGTGCTCTGGTGTTGCAGGTATAGAACATATGTGGGTTAGTAATGGTAAACACATTCCAGGATTAGTTATAACAGCATGCGTGAGTATTCCCATTAACCCAAAACAACAGATTTGGAATATTTGCATGGCAAACAGAACACATGCAAAGATGGAACCACAGTGGGCATTACACCAGCATGCAGGTTACATTGATAGCAACAGGCCACCAATGATAGTATTTGAACAGGAAACATTAATTGGAATACATTCCAACATTTGTGGAACAACAGGACACATGTTCTAACAGTAGGTTTGGTGGAAAACATACCCATTCATTTATGTGTTTAGATTATCGGTGAGGATAAGGTGGGGAGAGAGAGATGTCAGTTAACAAATGTAGATTCTTGCAATGGTCACAGCTTTAATGATCATTGCTCTACTCATTACTCTACAGGTATTATTACAACTATGGCCTTGGGTTGGGCAGTGGTATGTTTGTACATAATGTACAATTACAGCCTTCTTATAGCTACTTTATACTTTCTCTTACCTGGAAGACCTGTGGAGGGAATGTTTGTTAATACTACATGATTGTTTCTACTCATATTCACATAGTTAGGATTACATATGTGTACTCATACTGTGTGTGTGTGTGTGTGTGTGTGTGTGTGTGTGTGTGTGTGTGTGTGTGTGTGTGTGTGTGTGTGCGTGTGCTACTGACATAGTCTGACTTGGTTTCTTTTTTGTAACAGCTCTATTGAAAACATTAATATAATAGACAGATGTTTTGAAAAAATTGAATGTTAAAATTTTTTAAATACAATATTTAAAAAAGAAAAAATAAATACAATAACTATAATAGTACAGTAAACTGTGTACAGTGATGTTCACTATATATCGAATAATGGGATCAATTAGTTTAGGTTTGGCAGAAGAAAAATGAAAACCTAGAATAAAAGATTAAAAAAGGAAAGATTACTGCATTAATCATTTATCCAGTTCTTTAACTAATAATACATGTACATTTTCCCATTTGTAATATAATTTTGTACTCCTTGTAGATTTAGATTTGATATTTAACATTTCTAACTTAGATATTTCTAAGGGAAGACCTTTAAACTCTTTAAATGAGGCAACTGATGAGGAATTCCAATTTCTTATAATTATTTTCCTAGCAATGGAGAGTACAGACCAGAGCAAAGAATATTTGTTTTTATTTATACATTCTGGGACAGGTGTATTGAATAATACAAGTGACTCTGTAAGCATAAAATTGCCTGTAAAAAAGTGTTAACTTCTTCCCAAAATTTCTTTAATAGTACACAGTCATAAAATATATGATTCCAATCAGCATTAGTTACTGCATTACATCTCCAGCAAACAATATCTTGTTTAGTTATCTTACTCATTGTCTAGGGTGTGATGAAAGATTTGTGTAAAAATCTCCATGTGAAGATTTTACATTTAACAGAGTAATTGGTTTTGCTGGCTGACTGAAGGAAATTAACTTTGTCTTTTTCTGAGGGAATAAAACTATTGATTACTGAAAATAAATTCCAATAGTTATCTGAATATATACATCTAGATCTTGTTTAATTGATTTATAAATATATGATATACTATTTTAACTGGTTCATAGGTAGGTACTAGGCTATCAGCCCTGGGGCCTATACAAGCCCAGCCAAAAAGGTACCCTGGCTTTTGCCACCCAGAAAAATTATTTTCCTGTGCCACTGTCAAGCAGAGCCACAGAAGTGATCCCTGGGGTGAATGTCCTATTTCCCATCGAATCATCAAGATTTTTCTTGAAGAGTGCTAATGAAGAGCTTTGTTTGATATAGATAGGTAGTTTATTCCAGAGTATGGGAAGTCTCTGGGACAGGAATCTATCCCTCTGTCATGTTCTGTTTATTGTGGTGTCAAGGTTTAGGTCCCTAGAGCATGTAGCTCAGAGGAATTGGGATTTCTTTAAGTGGAGTATATCCAACAGCTCTGGGTTTGACATAGCTTTATATGTTAGGCAGAGATCACCTCTGAGTAGGCAATATGCAATGGAGTAAAGCTGCAGTTTTTTGAGACGGACTGCGTAGGGCATCTGTTTGAGACCAGTAATCCCCTTTGTGAGGTATTACTGTGGCCTTTCCAGTTGTTGTAGATGTCTTGTGAGGTACATACCAAAAGGGGTGTTGTACTCTATAATGGGTCTAATGAGTGATGAGTAGAGGGGAACAATGACCTCTTTTTTTTCTGGATGAGAAACCTTTGGTGATGAGGTGTGCCACGTAGAAGGATTTTCTGACTATTGTGGTGATCTGATTATCAAAGGAGAGACTACTGTCCACCTGTATCCCAAGGTCTCTTATCACACTTTCGGTGTTAAGTATACTACCGACTATGTTGTAGTTCATGGGCACAGAGTTTTTACCAAAGGAGATGACAATGCACTTTTTGGCACTGAGATTGAGGCCATGCCTTTGGCACCAGGCATTTGTCTTAGTGAGGCCCTTTTGTAGGATGTCCACATCGTTAGGAGTTTTGATTATGGCTCCTAGTTTGCAGTCATCTCTGAACTTCATTAACCACAGACCTTCTGTGTTAGCCTGTACTTCAGAGAAGTAGATACCAAACAAGAGAGGACCCAGGACTGAACCCTGTGGTACTCTACTTGTCACTGGTCTGAAGTCAGATTTGGAGTGTGCTACTTTTACAGTGTGGGTTCTGTCAGTGAGTCATTTGGCAACCCATCTTGTGACATAGGGATTTATACCTAGTTTAGTCAGTTTATCTATAATCCCAGAGTGGGGGATGGTGTCGAAAGCCTTGGCAAGATCTAGATAGGCTGTGTGAACCACCTTACCCCCATCTATGGCTTTGGTGACTGCTTCAAAGAAGTCTATCAGGTTTAGGAAACATGACCTGACTTTTACAAACCCAAACTGGATGTGGTCCAGAGTTTGGAGATTACCAATGTCTTTGTTTATAAGTTCCATGATAATACGTTCCAGGGCCTTGCAAACCAGGCTCGTCAGGCTAATGGGGCAGTAGTTCCCGGGGTCCGTGGTGGCTCCCCCCTTGTGGAGTGGGATAACCATCACTGTGCACCATTCAGCAGGCACAAAGCCTGAGGTGAAGCTATGATTGAACATGCTACTTAGGTGGGGTGCCAGTTTGTTCTGTAGTTCATGTAGAACACAGCCTGGGATGTTGTCTGGTCCCATGGATGCTGTGTTCTTGGCTTTGGACAGTGTGTGGTTTTTACTTGTGCAGCCATGATTACAGGAACTTTGATTTCTTCCAGTATAAAGATGGGCCCTTTAGGGGGTGAGAGGGGGGTAAAGTGAGCACTGAACCTATCTGCCAGGATGTTGGCAACATCAGTTGAGTCTGTATATTTAGTGCCATTGTGCTGTAACTCAGAGCAGATCTGAGTGTTGCCATTGAGATTCTTGACATAGCTATAGAGTGCTTTGTGGTTGTCTTTAGAATCAGTAGCAATTTTGTTTTTGTAGCTAGCTTTGGAGGATTTTATCAGGGATTGCAACTTCTTACTGAGGCTGACCAGGGAGCTCCTCCACATTTGGGATTTAACTCTCTTTTGCAACAGTTTCTTCCTTCTGTTGTACAGTTTGCTTATGGCAGGGGACCACCAGATTGGCATCCTTTCTTTGGAGGATATTGTCTTGGTTCTGTTTGGGTTAGCATGATCCATGCACTTGTGTAAGTGCTTATAAAGTGCAATTGTGTAGGATTCAGTAGTCGTAACTTTATTGTCCATCTGCATGGGTGTCATGAAGTTCACCACTTCTGTCTTAAGAAGCATGAAGTTGGCTTTGGAGACATTTTTTACCATGGTTTTCTTAATGGGGGTGGGGCAGAATGTGGATATCTAGGGTGATTAGCTTATGGTCAGATCGGACCAATGAGGCGTTGACTTCAGGTGTAGAACACCGGTCAGTCATGTTGGTAATGTCTAGATCTAAGATATTGTTGTCCCTAGTGGGGGTGTGGATAAGTTGATCCAGGGCATTGGAGTTTATGAATTCCAGAAAGTGTTGATCAAAGGAGTTGGTACATGAGTAGTTTTCCCAGTTAATGGTGGGGTAGTTGAAATTGCCCATTATTAGGGTGTTTGGTTGAACCCTAATATTTTCCAGTACATCAAGAAAAGAGGAGTGGGAATCCTGGGGCATGGTGGGGGATCTGTAACAAGCTACAATTTGGATTGCAGTTTTGCCCAGAGTTAGTTGCACTTGGATAACCTCAGATGCATTATGCTGAGCAACTAGCCTGGAGGTGTGGATATCCTTAATGAATATGGACACACCTCTGCCTTTGGTGTTCCGGTCCAGGTTACATGGCCAAAAAGTGCGGTATGAGTTATAGCCTGGTAGTGCAGGAATGCTTCCTGGAGCCTTGAACCAGGTCTCAGTCACTGCACAGATATCGATGTTTTCCATTTTAAGGAGTGCCTCGAATGAGTGCATTTTAAGATTTAGACTTCTAGCATGGGATAGCATCACCCTTGGTTTTTTCTTGCCTGTTCCTGTTACGGTAGTGAATCTGTCATTTGAACCTTGCCTAAAAAAAGGCACTATAGGGGCGGCAAGAACCTTAGCCAGTATCTGGAATTCCAGGGGTGATAGGTACAGGCCATCTTTGGCAAAGCATCATGGTTTGTCAACCATGTCATCCCAGGCAGATAGATACTGGATCCCTTTAGAATGACACCAGAAGCTTAGCCAATTGTTGAAGTCAATCATTTTGTCCTTGTACTGCGGCAACATTCTGGATGTTGGCAGAATGGTACTCAGGGCTAGGGTCATACCTGCCTGGGCTACAAGATCGAAGAGCTCTTCCATGTCTCTTTTCATGTAGTCCAGGGAGGTACATCTCAGGTTGTTCACACCAACATGGACAATGACAGAGTCATATTTGTACTTGGTGTGGAGTGACCTGAGTGGTTGGGTTATGTGACAGATCCTGGCAACCGACAGTCAGCTGACAGTAACCGTCTTCTTGTTTAGCCTGGTGAGTGGGACATCAGTGTGCATTGACTATAGAGTCACCTATGACTAGTGTGTTGGGTACATTGTTTTGCCTTATTGGCTGTGGTTGAGTGGCACACTGAGTCTGAGGGCTATGTGTCATTTGGGTTGTGTTGGGGGGTGGAGGTTGCTTGCATTTCTGCTTTAAACGTCTCTGTTGCTTGAGCAGATTATTATTGAGAGCATCTGCAAATGTTTTTGTGTTTCTATGTGTGGATTTTGGTGGTGAAGATTTAGTGATACTATGTGAGGAATGTGGTGTGGTGCAAGTGTTTACCTTCTCCTCTTGACTGTCAAGTTCAGTCTTGGTTGGAGAGAGCTTTACCTCCAGTTTGGCTAGATAAGTGCATCTCTCACAGGTTGTAGTGTTGGGTGGTAGGAGGAGAGGGTTGTCTGTGAGCATGAGGCAATTTCTACATTGCCTCAAGATGCCCAGATTCATCAGATAGACAGGAGAGAACACTGGGAGCTGACACTTGGACATGCCTGAATAAAAAACTATTTTCCTCTAGATAAGTGAGGAAAGTGAGCACAAGAGCTGTTTTTCTCTAAGCAAGTGAGGAAAGTAAGTACCAAAACTGTTTTCCTCTAGGTAATGAGGAAGGTTGAGTGCTATAGTAATTAGTAGTTTATTTAGTGCTTACAATTTCTGAACAAGTGCTGATCATGAATAAGCAAATTCAAGTGTTAAAACTAAGAATCTGTATCTGGACTAAACTAGTTACAGGAAAGGGGGAAACAAGTGCAAATGCAGGCTTTTAAATCAGAAAGTTGAGAGAGATGGAAAAACTGCCCAAATGGCCAATAACTGCAATTTCTGTGCCAGAACCACACCTTATGTGGTAGATAGGTTACCTAGTGCTTACCACTCCCACTGATAAGCTAGAAGGCTTCCCCCCAACACTGAAAGCTTGGGGGGCTCAGAAGCCTACATACAGTCCTGGATATAGCAAATCTGAATCTTGACTACATTAGTTACAGGAAAGGTAGGAAACAGGCTTAGATTTTTTTATATATACAGAAAAGTAGCTAAAACAGCAGTAAAAACAATTCAAATGCAGTGCAAGCTAACACACTTGAGTATGTAGCAATGTTAGACCAAACAGTTAAAAAAATGCAATTAAATTAAAAATGACTAAAAACAAGTGCAGAAGGAGTCTATTAGGTAGAATGAGGTAAAGAAATGGGACTGGGGGGAGTGTCCCAGATCAAATCTACAGTGGGGGCAGGCAACTACAAAAGCCTCCAAATTTAAACAAGACAGGAATAGGGTGGATGGGTAGGTGAAAACCAACACCTTCAGCAGAGATCTGAAAAACTATACAGTGAAGCAAAAATAACAGTGCACAACTCTGAAGTCAGCCAGCAATTATATAAAATTAGTCAAACAACAATTAACAGTACACAACTCTGAAGTGCCAGAGAAATATACTTAGCTCTGTATATCTCCAGATAGTTTGAAGAGCACTCTGTCAGGACACAGAAAGGCTCCAGCAATGATATAAGTGTATAAAATCAAATATTAAATAAGTTTGGGTATTGAACTTTTAGTATTTGAGGGGATTAAAATTAGCTTATCTAGAATATATTTTCTAAACTCTTGCAAATCTGCACAAAGTAGGGAGTTTAGGTTATATTAATCTATAAGAGCATTTATAGATTTTGCCTCATTTTTATTTAACATTTGATGCCAAAACATTAATTGTTTTATTTTAAATAACATTTTAGAATGATCTGCAGATAGAATTATACCTTGTGTATAGACAATAGACAGGATAATAAGAAACAGCCAATTTTCAAAGATTCTAAACCTAAATATATAGTTTTTAAAGGCCCTTAGAATTACAATTATATAAGTAGATTTAAGCATTTGAATGGAATAATTGGAAAAATACCCTCTCAAATTCTATATAAATGACTTATTTATTAACTGTGGTAGTTGCGATAATTATACCTAAGTATGTCATTTGTTGGGACTGAGGTATGTATATTTTTTATATTGGTCATGTATATTATAACTTTTGGAACCAATTAGAAGAATCTGTGTTTTAGAGTTATTAAAATTAAGACCAGAACTTTTTTGAAATATATCCATATTTTTAAATAATTCTTGTAGGGTAGGGTTAGTACCACAAAGAGTGATTAATACATCATCAGTAAAAATTTGGATTTTTGATGTTTCATTACAATTTAACCTATATCCTTGCATATTATTGTTATCCCTTATTAGGTTAGCCCAAGGTTCCATAATTAATGTGAATAAAAGTGGGGATAGAGGGCAACCTTGTCTGGTTCCTTTTACAATGGGTATGTTCTGGGATATACTTGTACTTATTTTTATGTATGCTTGACTTTCATTGTATAATTGTGTTATAAGATTAATAAAGCTATTAGAAAAGTTTAAGTCCTTCAGTAAGATAAAAAGTTCCAATTAACTGAGTCAAAGGCACAGTTAATATCTAAACTAGCAAGAGTCCAATTATTCTTTAAGGCTTTTACTGATTCAATTAAAGTTATTGTTCTTTTGATGTTATAAGAAGTTCTATTAATTATAAAACCTGTTTGATCCATCTCTACCAGGGATAATAAAAACTTTTTAAGTCTATCAGCATAAATAGACATGCACATTTTATAGTCTGTGTTTAATAACGAAATGGGTCTATATGAAACACATTTTACAGGATCTTTATCAGACTTTAGAATGGGAGAAATAAATGTGTACTTCCAAGAAGGAGGTATAATGTTGTTATTTTGAGCTATATTGAATACTGCATGTAGAAGTGTTAACGCTTTAGCAGGCAAAACCTTATAGATTTCAGAAATGATACCATCATTACCAGGAGCTTTATTTTGCTTAAGTTTGGTTATTTGATCTTTTGCTTCATTAAAATATATTTGTTTATCTATTAATTTTATTTGTGCTTCAGATAGTCTGTTCTTTATAGTATTATGCATAAAAGATTGAATATCTTTTGTACTACTAATGCTATCAGTGGGGTGGTTTAATTTTAAAAAATCCTCTTAACTCACTTAATATATTTGGTAAATCAGATACCATTTTTTTTGTCGGAGAATAGATGTCTTTAATATGGTGAAGTTTATTCATTCTTTTAGTTTTGTTAGCTAGTATATTCATAGGTTCATAGGTGGGTACTAGGCTATCTGCCCTAGGGCATTTATAAGCATAGCCAGAATGTGTTGGCTTTTGCCTCCCTTTTAGATTAGATGCCTCTGTCCAGCAGGTCCATAGAAGTGATCCAAGGTGTAAATTTATGATTTCCCATCCACTCATCAAGATTTCTTTTGAAGAGGGTCAGTGAGGGGCTCTGCCTAAATGGATAGGGATTCTATTCCAGAGTGAGGGAAGCCTCTGGGATATGAATCTATCCCTCCAGCATGTCCTATTTATTGTTGTGCTGAGGTTTAAATCCCTGGAGCATGTAGCTCTAAGGGATTTGGATTTCTTGAGGTGGAGCATGTCCAATAATTCCGGGTTAGACATGGCCTTGTACGTCAGGCAGAGATCGCCTCTGAGTAGGCAGTAAGCAACTGAATAGAGCTGGAGTTTCTTTAGTCGAGCTGCATAGGGCATTTGTTTGAGGCCCACAATCCTCTTGGTGAGGTACTTTTGAGGTTTCTCTAGCTGTTGCAGGTGTCTGGTAAGGTACATCCCAAATGGGGCATTGTACTCAATTATGGGCCTGATGAGCGATGAGTAGAGGGGCACAATGATCTCTCTTAATCTAGATGTGAACCCTTTCATGATTAGGCGGGCTATATAGAAGGTTTTTCTAACCACTTTGGCAATGTGATTATCAAAGGAGAGGTTACTATCTACTTGGGTCCCCAGATCCGTAATTACATCTTCCATACTTAGTGGATTACCACCTATGTGGTAGTTTGTGGGCACATTGTTTTTCCCAAAGGAGATGACTATGCACTTTTTGGCATTTAGCTTGAGGCTATGGTTCTGACACCAGGTATCTGTCTCCGTAAGAACCTTCTGGAGGATGCTTGTGTCAGCCAGAGAGTCAATTATGGCTCCCAGTTTGCAATCATCTGCGAACTTGGTCAACCACAGTCCTCCTGTGCTTGCCTGTTCCTCAGAGAAGTATATACTGAACAAGAGGGGTCCCAGGACTGAGCCCTGTGGGATGCCACTTGTAACCGGTTTGGAGTCGGACATGGCACCCGCAACTCTGACCATGTGGGTTCTATCCCTGAGTCAGTTTGCAACCCATCTCATGACATAGGGGTTGATATTCAAGCTGGTAAGCTTATTTATAATGCCAGAGTGGAGTATTATGTCAAAGGCATTTGCGAGGTCCAGGTAGGCTGTGTGGACTACCTTTCCTTCATCTATGGCCTTGGTAACTGTTTCAAAGAAGTCAACTAGGTTTAAGAGGCACGATCTGGATCTAAGATTCATGGATTTAGGATTTATAGAAAAAGTTATATATAAACTTGTATTTTTCAAAATTTATCATAACTTTATGGTTTAAAATTTCCATATATTTATTGTTTAAAGTATTTATTTCATTCATTCTATCTTTTGTATCTGTTTTTTTTTGAAGCATCAAGCCTTAAAGCATCTAACTTTGTTTGTATATCTTGCAGGTCTTTATCCCACAAAATTATTTTCTTTTTATACCAATCAATAATTTTACCATATAGATAAGCGTTTAGAGCATCCCAAATGCATACTTCAGAAGTTCCCTGTGTGCTATTAAGTTCAATAACATTTTGTACTTCTGTAGTGAAGAAATCAATAAAATCTTTTGAGTTTAATTATGTAGGCTGGTACCCTTTTAATTTGAACATTAAATGTGGAGTTTAGTATAAAATCAAATGTTATGGAATTATGGTCCGATAGGGGACATGAAATCACTTTTGAGTTTGATAAGAAATCAGTTAAGTTATTGGAAATGAATACCCTATCTATTCTTGAATATGAATTATGTCTATGTGAGTAGAATGTATAGAACAGTAACTTAGCATCAGTAAAGTTATTAATATCTTTCATCATATATGAATCTGAAAATCCATTCAATAATTTAGCTATAGTTGGAATTTTCCTTTTATCACTGGTACTAGAGTCTTTTACATCAGAAATACAATTAAAATCCCCAGCAAGAATAATACTACCCTTAGAAAACTGAATTATATGTTCTATATGTCGTTTCACTGTTGTAGGTCCAATGCCAGGAATCTAGTACATATTTTTTAATGTCAACATTTTCTTATTAAATTTTATTATAAATGAAGACAGCATCACCTTGTTGTCTTTATAGGTCTCAATTATTTTAGGCATAGGTAATGTATTTTTCCATAGTATGGCCACCCCCCCCTTTTTTGTATGTTCTGAGCTAATCAAAAGTTTTTAAGATTTAGATTCCAATTTTTGTGACATCTTCAGTTAGTAAAAGAGTTTCTTGGAGAAATATTAATTAAGAATTATGCAATTTAAGATATTTGTTCAAAGATCTTCTCTTATTAGGATTATTTAATCCATTGATGTTTAATAATATACACTTTAATGATGTCATGAAACATTAATGTTCTGAATATCTGTTGTTGAGTAAAATTCCATTTTTCCCATATTTTATAAGTGAATAGAAATTGAATATTAGGAATACAATTATAATTTACACATAAAACATAAAAAAAACTTTTATCAAATGAAATGTGTTTATATCAAATTCAGTTTTGTAAGATTTGGTGAACATCATAATAACTATTAATAGAAACTTATAACATTTACTAATACCATAGACTCTTTAAAAAACCCTGGAGTTAAAAACTCTTAATTTGAGTGTCATCTGACACCCAAATTGATCATCAAGCTAGCAGCAACATTCATCTTCTCCCTGTCTAAATATATATGTTATTGCATAATTTAAAAAACATGCATTAAACTGTATGTACCAATTCAAGAAACAAATTAAAGTAAATCAAATGTAATTCAATAAGTAAGGAGAACACTGGCAGGTAAACGCTCCTTATCCAAAATAAGATAAGTTAAATGTAGCAGCAAATGGATGGGAGCAAAGCTGGACAAATATTGAAAGTTATTCAAAACCAACACAGAGTGCTTCCAGATAAATCCAAGTAATCCATATAAAACCACCGTGTCCTGTGATATGTATAAATCTTTATTCCAATGGACAATAGACAAGTGCTTTCGCTACATATAGCTTCTTCAGGTCAATTTAACAATGCTAAAACCAAATCTCACAATATATAAGCAAGTCAATTAAACAGTAGCAACATCAATTACACATTTAAAAGGGAAATGTAAAAATAAAAAATGTATCTCAAACTAAAACCTCTAAAATACATATACAGATATAAAGGAATATGAATAAATACATACAAACATATACAAATAGATATAAAATGCATATTAAAGCAATGTGCAAATATATTCATGTGCAAAGTGTATATGTGTATAAAAACTGCGAACAAAATCAACCCTATCTATTGTAATATTCCTAGTTACTGAAATGAACAAACCTATAATATCATATAAGAAATTTACTTGATGTTTCTACGTCTCCTTAGCCTAGGTTTAATAGATGCTCTCTCATTCAGGCCTGACCCATAATCGGCCCTCAATCTAATAATCCAATCACTCTCCTTACATTCGGTGTAATTCCTTAAGTCACCTCCTCTCTTATTCGGGATTACAACCTCCAGAGCCCTAAACAGGAATGTATGTGTATGGTCATTGACACTAACATGCTTGGCTAAAGCATTGTGGGCCGATCCTTTTCTAATGTGGTATACATGTTCTCTTATTCTGTCCCTAAATTTGCATTTATTTTAAGGTTGGCATTTGCCCACTCCATATCCTCTATTTTATCAAGCAGTTTTCTTGTTATGACAAAGGTAATGGCAGAGTCTATCTCATCAAATATTTTTGGATCATCTTGAAGAAATATTTTTAATCTGGCAGGAAATAATAGGTGCATCTTTATTTGAGCTTTCTTTAGTTCTTTTATCATTGCAAAAAAAAACCCTTTCTTTTGGCAATTACAGAAGATGAGTAATCATTATCAAAGCATATGGCATTTTCTTTATATTTGATAGGAGGCTTAGCCCAAGCAGTCTTTAACACTATCTCCTTGTCATGAGAAGATAAAAACTTCACTATAACAGATTTAGTAGAATTGGATTTACCTTTTTTGCAGTAGCCAAAGACCTGTGTGCTCTTTCTATTCCATATGAGAGATCTTCAGGAAGCTGTAGTACATCAGCAAGCCAAGATGTTAAGAAGTTTGCCATATTACCTTCTTCAACATTATCAGGCAGACCAAAAAGTCTAATATTATTTCTTCTTGATCTATTCTCTAGATCATCAATTTTTGTTTGTAAAAAAGTATTTTGTTTTAAGAGAAAGTCTATATTCTGCTCACCTTCTTGAATACTAGTGTCCATATCATTTAGTGAAGTCTCTATATCAGTAATTTGTCTCTTTTGCTGCTTAAGGTCTTCATGTAATATTTTCATTTGCTGGGAACATTTTTCATTCCGTTTCACATCCATTCTATCAATCTTTGCTGTCAGTTCTTGAATGTTATTTAATAGTGACTGAAGTTCTTTCTTAATAGTTGTTAATTGAAGTGTAGATTTGGAATAGCTCACCCTGTAGTCTGAAGTCCAAATATTTTCTGTAGTACTTTTTGACAGGAAAAAATAAAAAAAATGCCAAAAGTTTTATATACTATCCTAAAGAATGATTAATAGATTCTAAATATATTAAAAAAAAACAAACAAAATTAGGTTAGATATACTCAAAATATCCTGTTATAAATATTCTGTAAAGACAGAGCAGAGAGAAAGTGCTGTTACTCAGTGCTCGTCTTGGCCGCGCCCCTCTGCCTTGATTTCTATCGCTCACCTTGGTTGTTGGCAGCAGGGACCAGTAGCTGTGACAGCATGACACTTTTGAACATTTCTTGGGGAGACCACTTGGTGTATGTACTTATCTTGTTGTCATTTGCAGCCTTGAGGTTGGACCATGGGTGTTGGACACAGTATAACTACAGCCTTCTTATATCTACTTAATACCTTCTCTTACCTGGAAGACCTGTGGAGAGAATTTATTTTAACACTACATGACTGTTTACAAAATCCTAATTGAAATTATGCATACAGCTTACTACCACTCCCATGGTTTGAGCCATGGCTGTTTCTGCTAAAAATACAAGTTTGTGTTTCATCAGAGCAAGCTATTGAGAAACTGCTGTATCTTCTTTGAATGTTTTCTGTCTAATTCTCTCTTGGTCGTACAATCTGACCTTGTAATTACAACATTCTTAACAGACATTCCTATACATACCTTTTGACATAGCACAGTGTGGAAAACAATGGTTAACACAACATTACTATTCAGATATCAGATCTTGGTGCATGAAACTTTCCAGTCATACAATACCAGAGTAAACACAACCAGTCCAGGGTTTTGAATTTTATTGACAAACAGTTACAGTTTTATTTATATATAACCTATATGAGTCTATTACTGTTGTATTGTCTTGTTTATTCAGTACAAACCATACCCATTTTTAATACTGCTAAATGACATTCTACTCCTTTATATTTATTTGGTATGACTTCTACAAGCTAGCTTGTTACTCACCAGCCTCGCGATGCAGCCTTTGCAACCTGCTGGAGTGGGCTTCCTGCTTCGTGGCCCGCTCAGCTGGAGCTGTAAAGAAGATAGAGAAACATTTAGGCATACCTACCCACCACATACACAGGCTGAACTTTGGAAAACACTTACTGATATGCATACTTACACATGCCTGAGACAGTACATGTCTGTTGCTCTTCTTGGATCCACTGCTCCAAGACATCCTTCTTCCTCTACTTCAAGTCGGCATAGTGGTGCTGGACCTGCTCACCAGTCTGAGGGATGCCAGTGGCACTGGTGAAATCACAGCTGTGACTTTCCCAGGCCTCCACTTTGTTTTGGGAGCCCTGGTACTGATCCTGCAGCAGTCTCACTTCATGGTTTTTGACAAGGAGTCCTACCATGACCTTGGAATCCTGTATGCCCCAGCGCTGCACCCTAAAGTGCATGCCTTCCCCAACACCTGCCACACTGCCTAGAGTGGGGAGCTACAACCACTTATGAGATGTATTCCCACCTGCAAAGTTTAAATAGGACTATTTTCCCACCCTTTACCGTAATTAGACAGTTTTGAAACTGCCGAGCTAAGATAAGCATAGGGCAAACCCACTTAGCAAAGATAACCATTGCTTAAAGGGGTAGATGCTAAGCCCTGCTTACCAGTGCACAAATTAGCTTAGCTATGCTAAATCATGTTTAAACTTTAAATTTCAGTGACACCTCACATTTGGAGCTGCTACTCTACCCTGGTTAATACATACATAATATATTCACTATCTATTTATAAAAATACATTTTAGATGTGTTTCACGTATGGTCTGCTGTGGGGCTTGAACTGTGACTAAATGTACGAGAGGAGAATGTTCTAACCACTATGCTATTCCAGTTTCACTGGTGTTATTGTCTATAGTTCTAATTAACTTCATTTGAAGTTTAAATGCTGCTATGCATCGGTGCGCAATGGGCAGACCTGCACAGCTACGCTTAAACTTTATTCTGGACTGAAAAAAAACATTAAACTTAAATGTCCAGATTTTTGCCTTATATTTTTGGTCCATTTGTCACAATTGTGGCTTTCTGGCAGATTAATGTCAGATATTTCAGTTTTACACTTCATACCCTTTAGGTACTTTGTGCTAATGCAAGGCCTATCTTTCTATCAACTTTATAAGTTTGTGAGAGCAACATCTCACATTTGTCCCTATTTGTCCCTTTTTTTATGGCTTTGTCCAGATTTCATGTGTGGTTCAGTGTTACTGGTGTCCGCGGACCTAACTTCTCAACTGTACAGATATTTTGCAGAATGTCCAGAGTTTTGCCTTATATTTTTGGTCTGCTTTTTTATCACATTGTGGCTTTCTGGCAAATTAGTGAGAAATCATTAAAAACTGAAGTTAGAAAATACTGACAGACATTTGAGTTTTAGACTTCATACCCTCCAGAAAATTCATGCTAATGCATGACCTGTTATTCTATCAACGTTCTAAGTTTGTATGAGCAATACTTAAAAATTGTTCCTAGTTGCATTTTTTCATGGGTTTCTCCAGATTTCTTACTCTAAGAGGTTGAGAGTTATGCCGCAGGCATTCTTGCTGCCATTACATTGCTGTACGGCAATTATGGAGTGCAGGGGGCATGTGTATTGTGAGATCACTGCTCTTAGACACACCCCCTGCACTTGCATACAGAACCATGTCCATTTTAGAGCACAGCAGTGCACCTTCATACATATGCATGGTGTGCTGCCTTGCTGCGATAAGCTATTCCTACATAGAAGTTTGCTGAATCCCAGGGAATGTCAATTCAACATAGGATAAAATAGGTGGGAGTGTGCTACCCAATATCAAGTTAATTGAGCTTTTATCTCTGCTAAAACATGATTCTGGTACAGGACCACCACATGTGAAACCAGCTGAATGCTTTCCCACAGTCATTTCAGCACCTTCTTTTAGGTACATTTCATTTTTTCAGGGGTCCAATATATTTGATAATAAATCTTTTGTTAATTGACTCATTTCCTGAAAGATTTGAGTCACATTATATATCACAGCCATAATAACTGAAATTATTTAACAGTAATTTGCTGTGGGGATTTAGTGTTCCATTTGTTTATAGTTTTTCTTGTAAAATTATGTTTTTTGGGTCAGGTAAATGTAATATTTGTATCTATACCAAATGTGCATGAATGCAAATACTTAGGTCAAACCAAAGGCCAATGTCTCACCTTCTACTGACAATATCACAAACAAAATCAACTCTCATCTCACTCTTTTATAGGATTTTTCATTTCCTTTCCCTAAGTGGTCAGAACAGCTGTCTTAAACAAACATTCTTGTATTCAAGCTTGAACATGTTCTTTCTTTTCTGTCTTTACACTCCTACAATACAAACAGTATTCAAGTTACAGAAAGAAATACTTTAGGATTTGCACTCCTGGAAAATCCCCAAATACACCATTGCAACCTCCATAGGAGTCTTTTTTTTTGTTTCAAAAACTCAATAGAAGCCTTGACTGGTTAACATTTACTGACAGAGCTTAATCTATCTCCTCTTCAAAATACCCAAACTTGCCTACTGCCCACCATTAAGAAACAAATTACCATTCACGGAGCAAACTTAAACTCTAAGAAGCAATCAGGCGAATGATATTACACTTATCAGACTACCATTCATAAGATTATTAAGAGAAAAAGAGTATTTTCCCGACTAATTCTCACCTTCTGGAACAACCTACTTGCTGAAATTAAGGCCATATCCACCATAAAAGATTTCAAACAAGCAGAAAGAAATCATCTTATGAATTAATCCAACTACAAGTGCTTTAAGGACTATGGATAACTATTCCCATTAACAAGACAAAAGTAAAATGGTACATCTGCATTATAAACTGTAACATTGTTTAATAATGATTGTTGAATTATTTCATATCTATGTCTAATTGTATATGCTACATGTGTATAATATCTATGCCTAACTGCATCTACACTTACTTAACCCTATTTGCTCATTTGTGCTATATTTCCATATCTTTTCTGTTTATATAATTGCATATTTACTCCGTTTTATGGAGCCTGGATATTGGCTGAAAAGGCCAATAGACCAACCCATTACCCTGTCAACACATAGTAAATGCTAAATAAATAAATAAATGCTCATTTCACATTGCAGGTGGACCAGTGCCTACTAACCATCAGTCATGGCAACCCTCATCCAGGAAGCCATCATCTTTCTCAGAGAATGCCTTATGTCCGACTCCCAGGCAACTAAAATGTGAGATACCTTGCACAAGGGCCTTCTGTACTTTACCCTCCATGGGGATGTACACATTTCCCTATACTTCCTCTGGAAGATGATTATCACACATTGGCAGAGGCAATTCTATATCATAACCTATATCCTTTACTCTGTACCACCCTTAACTGCTAGAGTATCACAGCAGACTCAACCTCAACCTTTTACATGGATAAGGCAAGCTGACATCAGCCATGAACTCTAACCATCCATTGTCAGCTCTTACAATGACCAGCCAGGACAGGATACTAAACAAACCTGAGTCATCTTAATTGGTGACATTTATCTGTGATACATAGCCAGGGATATGTCTGCTGATTTCTACTTTGTTAGGATTTATATCATGATGTACTGTTATGGTGCACAGTTTAGCACTGAGTTCCTGGTTCCTCAGATAACCTCTACAACATTCAGTGTTAAAATTTTATGGAGGAAAGAAGTGTGTGTGTGTGTGTGTGTGTGTGTGTGTGTGTGTGTGTGTGTGTGTGTGTGTGTGTGTGTGTGTGTGTATGGTGGGGGGATGCAGCACTGATAAGCCACCCAAGACCATTTTAAATTCTGTTGGACTACACCAAGAATACAGCAACCTGACTTAGCAGCATAAAAGGGAGCACAAATAAGCTATTAATGCAGTAATGCAGCATAACATGAGTGTGACTGAGAGTTTAATTGTGCACAGGACTGCAGCATAAACTCAGTGATGTGCTACAAGGAGTTAAGAGATCATGTTTACTGTATGGAAGGTGAGAAGCATTCCCCAGAAACAGAACTCTTATTTACATATCTATAAGAAACCTCAGCCACGAATTAGTCCATTAAACATTATAGATAGAAAGATGCCCAACTTAACCAATAAGTGGATATAAAAATAAAGAGTGGACAGAGACTCTGTACATGACATTCAGCTGTATTATATGTGTGAGGATATGTAGTATTCATCCATCAGTGTTTAATAATGACCCTGTTATGTAATGTGTGTAAGCAAGTCAGTCAGAAGATATAGCTGGAACCTCCACTATAACTCTAAAATCGAATTTTAATTTATAAAACTTACAATTGAGCAACAATAGCACAGTATATACTGCTTCTTACTTTTCAAGAATTCCACCATGTTTCAACATTTATTTTTTATAGCGGTGGATATTAATCATTTAGGACATTCATTGCTATGAATTGCTTTTTATTGTTAGGAGCTCCACTGCTTGTCAAAGCTTTCCTTTAATATTTCATTGAATTTACTAGAACCATTAGAGGACGAGAAACACCAAAACCAAGTTTGAGAATAAGTTAGCTCCCCAACTAAAGACAATCAAAAGGCATTTTTTAGTTATATAGTTATATATTCATTATCTTAAAAGCACAATGCAGCCACATACCAAGCTGATTGCGAACAATGTTACCTACACTGAGGCTGAAGATATAACAAATCTACTGGCTAATAAATTTAACTCTAACTTTAGCCTTCTCTTCCTTCCATCTGTCCCTCTAGATATACCTGAAACTGTCTCACCTCCAGCTATCCCACAAGGCCAAGTCCTATCAAAATTTAAAAATACAGCATTGATGCATCCTGACAATATCCCTGGATGCATCATAAATAGCATGAAGCATAATTTAGCTACACTTGTAACAGCACTGTTCCATCTCAGACTGGAGGATGCAGAAGAACAGAGTGAAATCCACATGATGTTAGCATAATAAAATCTTTTAATCCACACTTTATTTTTATTTATTTATTTATTTTACATTTGTTGACCGGGCTAGTCCAGCTGGATCAATGTCCATTTTCAGTGGAGGCCCGGGGAGAAAAGCTCCATTGGTTAAAACAAGATTAGAGAATACAAATACACATAAAACAAAAGCATTAAGCATAAAGGATAAGAAGATTTTAGTATAGGTAATACACATCTAAGAGTAAAAAATATCCAAAACAAGAAAATATTCAAGCAAATGGTTAACGACTTTCAATATGAAATTTGATAGTATCTAGTCATACAGTGTATCAATACATTATTTGAAAAAATGGTAGACAATATAATTTTTTAATACAACATATATGAGATCAGTAATATCTACAAAGATATTATGTCAGAGGAAGTCAGTCAGGATATCATATCAGAGAAGGAAGAATTGTGGTAGAGGAAATGAAGAAGGTAGGTTAGTCAGGGTTGGTACAAGAGCAAAGCCAGAATTTATTAAGATGTGTTTGCAGTTGTTTCTTAAAGAGTGGAAGAGTGGCCAAAGAGGAGATATTTGATGGAAGATTGTTCCATATTTTGCCAACTGAGTTGTAAAAAAGGCAATTACCTGCAGAATTAATAGTTTTGGTACTATTAACTAGTAGTTTGTCTGAAGAACGTAGTTGTTTCAGGTTGTTATAGGGAGTCAAGAGATTACTGAGAACTGGTGTTTTAGATGGTTGATATAGAATTTTGTGAGCTATTAAGAGTTGTTGATAAATGAGCTTGTTAGGAAGTTCAAGCCAGTCTAGTTGTTTTAAGTTTAGACAGTGGTGAGTTCTAAACTGAGATCCTGTGGCAAATCGAACAATATTATGGTAAGATGTATTAAGTTTCTTAAGGTTACTTTTAGAGAGATTAGTGAAAATAGGGGAAGCATATAAAAGGGTAGAGATAAGGTGTGATTGGGCTAAGGTGGTCCGGGCTTCAGGTGTAAGGAAGGGTTTTATTCTGTACAGGGATCCAATCTTTTTATTAACTGCTTTTATTGTGTTGTTGATGTGACAATCATAGTTAAGATTATTGTCAATAGTAACACCTAGAAGTTTTGTTGAAGAATCAGGAGAAATTTGAGTGTTGTCAGTGGAAGTAATAGAGAAGTTTATAGAATTAGATTTACGGGTAGGTGGAAATAGTAACAATTTGGTTTTCTTAGGGTTAAGGAGTAGACAGCGGTCAGAGAACCACTGTTCAACAGTTGAAAAGGCTTTTGTGTAAGAGACTGGTGTTCTGTTTGAGAGGAAACAGTGCAAATTATAGTGGAATCATCTGCATATTGTATGCAGGTAGTGTTAGGGATAGCTGATTGGAGGTCGTTAATAAAGATAGAAAATAGAAGTGGGCCTAGGATAGACCCTTGAGGTACTCCTAAAGAGATAGGAAGGAGAGCAGATAGTGAATTTTTCCAGAGTACTGCCTGGTGACGGTTTTCTAGATAAGAAGTAAACCAGGTTAAGGAAGAGGGATCCAGTGCAAGAGATTTTAGTGTGTGCAGAAGAAGTATATGATTAACCATGTCAAAGGCTTTTGATAGGTCTATGAATAGAGAAGATGTAAGTTTATTATTATTACGGTTATAGTTGATGGTGTTGGTAAAGGAGAGTAAAGCTGTGGTAGTACTGTGGGAAGGTCTAAATCCATGTTGAGTGTTAGCAAGTAGGTTATTATGGAGGAGATGGTTAAGTAGTTGTTTGTGTATACATTTTCCATAATTTTGGCTAAGGGAGATAGAAGTGCTATGGGACGAAAGTTAGAGAAGTCATTAGACTTGCCTCCTTTGTGTAGGGGAATGATGTGGGATATCTTCCAGATCGCAGGGAAAATACCTTCTTTTATAGATCTATTTATTAGGATAGAGACAGGGTAAGCAATGGCTTTTGCTGCTATTTGCAGGAATTCTGCAGGAAGCTTGTCTGCAGATGGGGTGGTAGGTTTAAGTTTTTGGATTAGAGATTGGATATAGGAGGTAGATACAGGTTGTAGGTGAAGGGGAGGAAGAGTGTTTTTTAAAGTCAGTGAGAGTAGTTTAGAAGTGTCAGGAGATAGATGGTTTGCTAGAGTTTGTATGGAATTGGTGAAGAAATAATTAAAGTCATTGGCTATTTGTGTGCAATTGACAGAGTCAGAATCTTGAGGGTTGGGTGTAATTGCTTGGCCTGGGGTTAGAAGATTATTAATACTGTTCCAAAATTTTTTAGGTTCCTTTTTGGTGGTTTTCTGTAGTTGAAAGTAATAGTTCTTTTATCTGTCAGAATGGCTTTTGGTACTGTTTCTAAGCTCTCTAAAGTTTTGGTGGTCAGTTTGGTTTTTAGTAGATCACCATTTATCCCAAGATTTATTTCTGAGGATGATTTTTTTTTAACTATCAAGCAGACTCATTCTGATCTGAATCATACAATTGTAAAGACCACTTGTCTCATGTATATAGTCTCCTTAGTAATATCAAATGTTTGTAATTAATGTGCAAGTATGTTTCATCCAATATATGTAAATATTATGTGCTATCCATTATTGTATATTCTTTCTTGTATGTGAAAATGTTCATTGTTGTTCTGTAATAAGTTAATGTAATTTGCTAATTGCCTTTGGAGCTATATTCCAAGGGCCACCACTGAAAATGGGCACTACCGAGTCGGACTTTACTGGTAAACAAATGTCAAATAAAGAAACAAAATAAAATACATAACCACCTACAGCTTGATATTTAAATACAATAAGCTATAAAGAAAATCCACAGAAAAACTGGACTCTTATATCAAAGCAAACACGTTTTAACTAACAATGCTGATAAAACAATAGCCTCTGTATATCTTCCACCTTCACTACTATACGTTGGTCCCCTCTACACCAACTTTTAGCAATCTGTAGTAACAAAAAATTAACAATGATGTAACAACATAGGTAAATTTGCCATTAACCAGTCTTTATACTCCCTTCACTGTCTAGCCTTAAACCACCTTAGCTGGCTAGAACTTCAACACTTTCTCTCTGTCACTAAGTTAGCAACTGTTTAAAATTAATATCCAAACCAAAAAAAGTCCTACCCTGCAAGCCTTAGTGGAACCTTAAACTCCTGCACAATCACTCTTCTCCATGGAGAAGTCCTTATTAACCATAAATAAAACCCACAAATCTGCTGCCTGCCCCTCTACTCAAATTATGTTTCCAAAATCTGGAATTCTATCCCTACTGACATCAGACAACAAGCCAACCTATCCAGATTCACAAACTTGCTAAAACAACCTTTAAAAACACTTGACTCTGTTCCTGCACCTCCTCAGGCTAGACTACTTCAGCCCTTTCCACTCCTATATTACCCCCAGTACCTCTATAGAGCTAATTCACAAAGTAAATCTACTGCCGTATACCCCTTTGCACTTTCTGCAACTTCTGTCTCCACTCATTTCACTCGGTATCACCTAAATCTACCTCAGTTTCTTTACAACTTTCTTTATCTCTCTCATCTTACAACTATGCATACTGCTCACATACTTCTCACCTCCTCTCTGTTTACTTCTTATATCTCCCATGCTTACTGACTTGTACTTTTCCTAGCTGTAAATGTAAATTTTGTAAGCTGACACTTTGTCATGTATTACTATGTAATGACTGTATATTTCACGGGCTGTAGATTTTCTCTGCTATAATTGTTTTTCAGTTTTTATCTGTCTATATTGTAACTTTAAGCTTTACATTTTTCTCAGTATAAAACCAACTGTTTGCGAAGATCAGAGTGTGTGTGTGTATACTTTAAGAGCTATTCCAGTCTATGGGCATGTGCATATAAGTACTGAGCACGTGCAAGCAAGAGTGCCATTTTGAGTGAGCATCTGGAGTGAAAGTATGTATTTGTGTAGCAGTCAGTCAGTTAGTTTGTTTAAGTTTAATGTTCCAGTGATCCATCCTGATATGTTTGTGTGTAATAAACTACTTAAATGAACACCCAGCCTCATAGTCTTATTTGAATACACAAGACGAGCAACATGGTGTCAGAAGTGGTGTCCAAAGTAAAACATCTTCAAGACCATGAGACATGCAACCATAAATGGAGGAATAAATTAATCATTCAAAGCTCAAAAGACTCACAAACAGGCCAGAAAGATAAATCCAGGTACTAAAACTTGTTTAAATGATTCTTCACTCAACAAATATAAAATGAAGCTTTCAAAATGTTCAAAACAACTTTCTAATTAAGCAAAATATTCAAAACTAGGATATATTCAGAAAATACTCAAAATGCTTACAAAAATGCTTGAAATAACATCTGAATTGAATAAAATGTATAAAAATGGGGAAAAACTACCATATTTTTTTGCTATGTACTTCTTTTTCATATTAACTAAAGCTATTTGAGATATCAAAGTATCAAAGTGTGCAAAGTGTTCGCAAATGTGTGCGGTATTACAGTAGAGTTATTTAGCAGAATACAGCTATTTTAAAGAGAATGTTGTTCAGCTGAGTATTTTTTGAGTACCTGGTATGTGTATGTGTGCATTTATACATAATTACGAGAGCATTTTGTTGGCATGGCAGAAGGATTCTGCAGACCAGGTCCACATATTTTTGATAATAATGTTGCTGAAAACTGGACAGTGTTTGAGCAAGAGTACGATATTTTCATACATGCTGCTTTTTCTGACAAAGACAAATGTACAAAGGCATTTATTCTGCTTAATTTAGCTGGCTCAGAAGCCATTGAAAGGGAGTGTTCATTTGTGCATGCCCCAGCTGTGTATGTAGGGGAGAGAGAAGACCAACATATTGTGGTACCGGATGAAACGCGGGAAGACCCTGAGTGCTTAAAATGTAAATTTAGAGAAATGTGTAAACCCAAATGAATATTACAGTGGAAAGCCCATATTTTGCACAAGAGATCAAAAGCCTGATGAAACTTTTGCAGCATATATAAAAGGCTGGAGAAACGAAGCAAAAATGTGCAGATTTGGTGATTTAAGAGATGATTTGATAAAGAACAGGCTTGTGGTTGGTATTAAAGATGATGCAGAAGATTTTGCTTTGAGACAGTGATTTAACTTTGAATAAGGCTATCGAGATTTGTCAGATATATGAGCTCACAGAAAAGCTCATGAATATGCTTACAAATGAGAAAAGCATGCTTGCAGTGCCTTCCAGTGAGGTTAAAAGATACAGGCCTAAGGGTGTGGTCCCACCCTGAGCCTTTCTAGCAAAATCCAGTGCAGCTCCAGTAAAATCCAAAGCATGCTCAGTGAAGCAGAGCGGTGAGTCAGCAAAACTTATGGCAAGCCTCATGCTGTCGTAATTGTGAATGTAGCCATGAGCCTAAATGAGAGAAGTGCTTAGCTTTTGGTCAGCAGTGCCACACATGTAAAAAGTGGAATAATTTCAAAAGGTCCTGTAAATCAAAAGGGGCACTTTCTTTTATTAAAAGAGAGCATTCAGAGAGACAAGTTGATCAATTAAAAAGCTGTGACCCTACTTTTTATGTTTATGGTTTGTCAGTGCTTGGTGAAACAGTCAATGCAGTAGATTTGTGGGCAAGCCAAAGAATGAAGTATTTTGTATTGTTCTGATTAATTTCATAACCAAACTTCTTCAGAATAAAATGTACACTCTCTACATCACATTTAAAAACAGTTTTGAAATGCCTCTGCACCAGTAAATGTCTTTCCACTTAAACAGTTACACAGTTAATCAATAAAATTTCAAAGCTCAGGAAGTTATTTCCTTATATAGACTCTACAGTCTTTCAAAAAACATTTAATGTTAACAGCATCATTTATACCATTTTTTTTATCTGAATTTAATCTGATTTGCCATAAAGCCTCCTTTTGTTCAAGATTTGTTTTGAAATTGCCATCCCTAAAATCATGACTTCCTTGCTCCAGCACAGAAAACAAAAATGTTTTGTACATGGGACAGGTGATAGTATGCTTATAAAAAACATTTGTCTTGTTTTCTAATACTGTAATAATGTTCCTTTATTCTAGTGCACAGGGCTCTTGTATTGATACCAATGTAGAATGCACTACAGTGTGCACACCTACCAGTGTATACAACTCCTTTACTCTTGGAGTTAAAATGCCCTGGAGCTTCCAAAGTGTAAGGCAAATGTTCTAAGTTAACTAAGGGACCTTCAGAAATGTATCTACATATGTTATAGTTCCTACACTTATACATGGCCCTTCTTTTGTGTGTAATGCTGGAACAATGAACAAGTTTATTTCTCTCTCTTTCTAAAATGTTTTTTTTTTAATTATTTTGATTTTTATATACAAACCTTGGTTGGGTCCCCACAATGGATTGTAAATCTTTGTTTTCCTCTAAAATTTTCCATTTGTCAGAAATAATGTTTCTGATAATGCCACTACTGTCATGTCCAAACAAAAATAAATACCAGCATCAGATGTGTTCTGTTTTGTATTAATGTTGGAAAACCCATGCTCAAGGATGGCTGGAAAGAGACTGTCCCTATTCTGTGTGACATATTCAGCCTGCTCTTTCAACAGAGTCTTACTATACCCTCTTTCAACAAACAAGGAGTAATAAATTCTATTTTCTTCAAAAAGTCACCCATTTCACTTGTCATTCGACTGGCTCTTATGAGCTGTCCTTTTAGAATATTATTCTTCATATAATGAGGGTGCACACTAGTATAATGCAAGTAACTGTTAGTGAAAGTTTCTTTCCTGAAAATCCTACTAACTATCTTATAAAGCTTAACATCCCATTCCAAAATCACATCCAAAAAATGGACTTTTAGTCCCACATCCCCCAGGACAAACGTTAAGTATTCTGATCTATAGTTAAGGGTATCAACAAAGCTTTGCACTTTTTGTACACCCCCAACCATGACAAAAACAAGTCATCAATAAATCTCTTAAAAAATGTAACCTGGTATTCCATGACAAGTGGTTGCAGCACAGTACACTCCCAGTGACCCATCACAATATTCACAAACGATGGTGCTGCAGGGGACCCACATTGTGTGGATTTCACTCTGTTCTTCTGCATCCTTCAGTCCGTTTTTTTTTTTTTGGTTATTGTGGTCATCCAGGAGTATTTCTACCTTTTTTGTTTTTGTTTTTCATAGGTAGGTACTAGGCTATCAGCCCAAGGGCCTATTTAAGCCTAGCCAACAAGGTTCCCTGGCTTACATCACCCAAAAAAGTTATTTCCTGTGCCACTGTTGAGCAGAGACACAGAAGTGATCCTCGGGGTGTATTTCCTATTTCCCATCCACTCATCAAGATTTTTTCTTGAAGAGTACTAATGAATTACCTTGCTTGACATGGATGGGTAGCCTGTTCCAGAGTATGTGAAGTCTCTGGGATAGAAATCTATCCCTCCAACATGTCATGTTTATTGTGGTGACAAGGTTTAGAGCTCTAGACTGTGTAGCTTGGACGGATTGGGATTTCTTTAGGTGTAGCATGTCAAGCAGCTCTGGGTTTGACATAGCTTTATATGTTAGGCCGAGATCACCTCGGAGTAGGTGATATGATATGGAGTAAAGCTGGAGTTTTTTGAGACAGTCAGTGTAGGACATCTGTTTGAGGCCAGTAATCCTCTTTGTGAGGTACTTCACTGGCCTTTCCAGCTGCTGTGGATGTCTTGTGAGGTACATTCCAAAAGGGGCATTGTACTCTATAATGGGTCTAATGAGTGTCAAGTAGAGGGGAACAATGACCTCTTTTTTTCTGGATGAGAAACCTTTTTATGATGAGGTGTGCCATGTAGAAGGACTTCCTGACTACTGTGGCAATGTGACTATCGAAGAACAGACTACTATCCACCAGGGTCCCAAGGTCTCTTATCAACATTCATTGTTAAGTAGACTGCTGTCTATGTAGTAGGTCATGGGTACAGAGTTTTTACCAAAGGGGATGACAATGCACTTTTTGGCATTGAGCTTGAGGCTATGGCTCTAACACCAGGCATCTATCTCAGCAAGGCCCTTCTGTAGGATTTCCACATCATTTGGGGACTCAACTATGGTTCCTAGTTTGCAGTCATCTGTTAACTTCATTAGCCAGAGGTCTTCTGGTTTAGCCTGTACTTCAGAGAAGTAGATACCAAACAGGAGATGTCCTAGGACTGAACCCTGTGGTATTCCACTTGTCACTGGTTTGAGGTCAGATTTGGAGTGTGTAACTTTTACAGTGTGGGTTTTGTCAGTGAGCCAGTTGGCAACCCATCTTGTGATGTAGGGATTTATACCTAGTTTAGTGCATTTAGCTATAATTCCAGAATTGGGGATGGTGTTGAAAGCCTTGGCGAGGTCAAGATAGGCTGTGTGAACAACCTTACCCTCATCTACGGCTTTGCTGACTGCCTCAAAGAAGTCAATCAGGTTCAGAAGGCATGATCTGCCTTTCACAAACCTGAACTGGGTGGGATCCAGAGTTTCGAAGTTATCAATGTCTTTGTTTATGAGTTCCATGATGATACGTTCCATGGCCTTGCAGACCAGGCTCATCAGGCTAATAGGGTGATAGTTCCTGGGATCAGTGATTGCTCCTCCTTTGTGGAGTGGGATAACTGTTGCTGTATGCCATTCAGTGAGCACAAAGCCTGATGTGAGGCTATGATTGAACTTGGTGCTTAGGTGGGGAGCCAGTTCGTTCTGAAGTTTGTGTAAAATGCAGCCTGGGATGTTGTCCAGTCCTATGGATGCTGTGTTTTTGGCTTTAGAGAGTGCAGCTTTTACCTGCATAGTTGTGATTACAGGGACTCTGCATTCTTCCTGTATAGATATGGGCCATTTAGGGGGTGAGGTGGAGTAAAGTTAGCACTGAACCTATCTGCCAGGATGTTGGCACTATCAGTTGGTTCTGTAATTTTCGTGCCATTGTGCTGTAACTCAGAGCAGATCTGGGTATTGTCATTGACATTCTTGACATAGCCATAGAATGCTTTGTGGTTGTCCTTAGAATCAGTGGCAATTTTGTTTTTGTAGCTAGCTTTGGAGGATCTTATAAGGGATCTCAGCTTCTTACTGAAGCTGACCAGGGAGCTGCTCCACTCATGGGATTTTACTCTCTTTTGCAACAATTTCTTCCTTCTGTTGTACAGTTTGTTTATGGCAGGGGACCACCAGATTGGCTTCCTTTTTTTGGAGGAAAACGTCTTGGTTCTGTTTGGGATAGCCTGATCCATGCACTCGTGTAAGTGCTTATAAAGTGCATTTGTGTAGGATTCAGCAGTTGTAACTGTATTGTCCATCTGCATGGGTGCATTAAGTTCACCACGTCTGTCTTCAGAAGCATGATGTTGGCTTTGGAGGAATTTTTTACCATAGTTTCCTTAATGGGGGGTGGGGGTGAGATGTGGATATCAAGGGTCATTAGCTTATGGTCGGATCGGACCAATGATGAGTTGACTTCAGGTGTGGAACACTGGCCATTCATGTTGGTAATGACTATGTCTAGGATATTGTTGCCCCTGGTGGGGGTGTGGACAAGTTGATCCAGGGCATTGGAGTTTATGAATTCCAGAAAGCGTTGTGTGAAAGAGTTGGTACATGAGTAATTTTCCCAGTTAATGGTGGGGTAGTTAAAATTGCCCATTATTAGGGTGTTTGGTTGAACCCTAATATTTTCCAGTACATCAGGAAAAGAGGAGTGGGAATCTTGGGGCATGGTGGGGGATCTGTTACAAGCTACAATTTGGATTGCAGTTTTGCCCAGAGTTAGTTGCACTTGGATAACCACAGATGCATTATGCTGAATAACTAGCCTGGAGGTGTGAATATCCTTAATGAATATGGACACACCTCCACCTTTGGTGTTCCGGTCCACTTACATGGCTGAAAAGTGTGGTATGAGTTATAGTCTGGTATTGCAGAGGTGCTCTCTGGATCCTTGAACCAGGTCTCAGTCACTGCACAGATATCAATGTACTCTGTTTTAAGGAGTGCCTCGAGTGAGTGCATTTTGAAATTTAGACTTCTAGCACTGAGTTGCATTACCCTCAGTTTTTGCTTGCCTGTTTCTGTTATGGTGGTGAATTTGTCATTTGAACCTTGCCTAAAAAAGGCACTATAGGGGCGGCTAGAGCCTTAGCCAGTATCCGGAATCCCAGGGGCAACAAGTGCAGGCCATCTCTGGCAAAGCATCGTGGCCTGTCGTCCATGTCATCCCAAGCAGACAGATACTGGATCCCCCTAGAATGACACCAGAAGCTCAGTCAGTTGTTGAAGTCAATCATTTTGTCCTTCTACTGCGGTATCATTCTGGGCAATGGCAGAATGGTACTCAGGGCTAGGGTCACACCTGCCTGGGCTACAAGATCGGAAAGCGCTTCCATGTCTCTCTTCATGTAGTCCAGGGAGGTACGTCTCAGGTCATTCACACCAACATGGACACTGACAGATTCACATTTGTACTTGTTGTGGAGTGGCCTGAGTGCATGGGTTATGTGGCAGATCCTGGCACCCAACAGGCAGCTCATAGTAACCTTCTCCTTTTTTAGCCTGGTGAGTAGGACATCAGTGTGCCTGACTATAGAGTCACCTATGACTAGTGTGATGGATACATTGTTTTGCCTTATTGACTGTGGTTGAGTCTGTGGGCTATGTCATTTGGGTTGTGTTGGGGGTGGAAGCTGCTTGCATTTCTTCTTTGGAGGTCTCTTTTGCTTGGGAAGATTATTATTGAGAGCCTCCATGAATGTTTTTGTGTTTCTATGTGTGGATTTTGGTGGTGTAGAATTGGTGAAACTATATGATGTGTGGTGTGGTGCAAGTGATTTCCTTCTCCTCTTGACTGTCAAGTTCAGTCTTGGTTGGAGAGAGCTTTACCTCCAGTTTGGCTAGATAAGTGCATCTCTCACAGGTTGTAGTGTTGGGTGGTAGGAGGAGTGGGTTGTCTGTGTACATGAGGTAATTTCTACATTGCTCCAAGATGCCCAGATTCATCAGATAGACAGGAGAGAACACTGGGAGCTGACCCATGGACATGCCTGAATAGAAAACTATTTTCCTCTAGGTAAGTGAGGAAAGTGAGTACAAGAGCTGTTTTTCTCTAAGTAAGTGAGACAAGTAAGTACAAACACTGTTTTCCTCTAGGTAATGAGGAAGGTTTAGTGCTATAGTAATTAGTAGCTTATTTAGTGCTTACAACAAGTTCTGAACACGTGTTGCACACGAATAAGCAAATTAAAGTGCTAAAACTAAGAATCTGTATCTGCACTAGACTAGTTACAGGAAAGAAACAAGTGCAAATGCAGGCTTTCAAATCAGAATGTTGAGAGAGATGGAAAAAGTGCCCAATCAGCCAGTAACTACAATTTCTGGGCTAGAACCACTCCTTATGTGGTAGATAGGTTACCTAATGCTTACTACTCCCACTGACAAGCTATAAGGCTTCCCTCCAACAAAGAAAGGCTTGGAGGGGGGCTCAGAAGCTTACATACAGCCCTGGATACAGCAAATCTGTAACTGGACTACACTAATTACAGGAAAGGTAGGGAAAAGGTTTACATTTTTTTTACGGAAAAGTAGCTAAAACAGCAGTAAAAATAATTCAAATGCAGTGCAAGCTAGCACACTTGAGTAGGTAGCAATATTAGACCAAACACAGATTTAAAAAATGCAATTAAATTAAAAATGACTAAAAACAAGTGCAGAAGGAGTGTATTAGGTAGAATGTGGTAAAGAGATGGGACTGGGGTTCCTATGGCAGAAAGCAGAGGAGATTCGTTGATGGATGTCAGCACTCATCCTACACCAGGTGAAGGTGGACAGAGTGTTCCGGCTTCACTATTGAACACTATAAAAGATATTCAGCAGACTTACACGCATACATGCACGCACACACACACATGCACACACACACACACACACACACACACACACACACACACACACACACACACACACACACACACACACACACACACACACACACACACACACTCGCAAGCGCATGTAATCTAATTATTCCTTCAACTGTGACACACACACACAAACACGCACATATGCACACACAGGCACACAAACACGCACACACAGACACAGACACACACACACAAACATACACACACACACACACAAACACAAGCACACGCTCACCACACACACATACATGCACGCATGCACAGACAAGCACACATGCACACGTATGGACACACACAATCACACACACACACACACACACACACACACACACACACACACACACACACACACACACACAAACACACACACACACAGACATTCACTCACACTCACACACATACACAACAATATATATGTATGTATGTAGATATATATATATATATATATATATATATATATATATATATATATATATATATATATATATATATATATATATATATATATATATATATGTGTGTGTGTGTGTGTAGGATCCGGACACATGCTCGATTAGCATATGTCCGAATCACAAAACATCGAACACATACACAAAAGCGCTTAACATCGACAAGTGCTTCCGTGTATATGTGCCTGTTTCGTAGATTGGACTACAGTGCTGGTAAGGGAAAGTTCCCTTTTCCCCACTGTATTGCAATCTCAGAGGGAGAATAATAAAGTAGTGGGGATGTGGGGGTTGCAGGGGGGCTTCGCCTCCCTGCAATAACGTAGATTTTTTTTTGAACTACACATACATGGAAGCACTTTTCGATGTTAAGTGCTTTTGTGTATGTGTGTTCGATGTTTTGTGATTCTTACATATGCTAGTTGAGCATGTGTCCTAGACCCATATATATATACATATATATATATATATATATATATATATATATATATATATATATATATATATATATACTAACTATTCAACTATCATCAAAAATGAAACAGTTATTCTAGGTGACATAAACATAAGCTGGGCCATGATTAACTATGAACCCCCTTCTCTAAATTTCGACCTCTACAACTACACCCAATTAATAAACTCTACTACCAGGCCAAACAATGTTGGAACCACTGGTAGCATTATTGACTGGATCTTTGTGTCTCATCCAAACCTTATGTCAGATACTGGCACACTTCCTGACTCTCAGCAACCACCTGCCTGCATTTGGTGAGTGTCACTCCTCTACCCCTCAAAAGCAACACCACTATGTACAATCTTGGAACCTCTCTAATTTCAACCCACAGATATTCACAGACTGCCTAAAAGTAACAGATTGGTCACCCTTAAAAACTTTACCTCTTGATAATGCAGTTGATTACTTTAATAAAACCTTCCTGAACCTTTTTAACAATCTTGCTCCACTAATAGCTTAAAGAGTTAAAGCTTCATCCTCCCCTTGGTTAACGAAAGAAACTAAATAAATCATGCACCTAAGAGATAAAAAGTGGAAACTTTACCAAAAACAAAAATTACCCTGTGTCCTAACTGAAGTTAAACAACTACGTAACACTGTAAAAAAGCTAATAATTAGGGACCATAAATCATACGATAGCAAACTTTAGTCAGAACGCTTACCCAACACTAGAAAATTCTGGGACTCTATCTCCTTCCTCCTCTACCCAGGCAATAAGGATAATCCACCCCAAACCTAAATTATACTGATCTAGAAACTGCCTCTCTTTCAATTCCTTCTTCATAGAATCTGTAGCTAAGCTTACTACCAGCTTCTCTCACTCCTCTCAATCTCCCCCTCTCCCAACCTGTCCCCCTATATCTCCACCCAATCTGACTACCCCTACCCCTACCCCCACTTTTAACCTCAATCCTGTTTCTACAAACAAAATAAAGAAGCTCCTCCTTCAATTCAAACCATGCTTCCCTGCCCCAGATAACCTACCTACAACTTTCCTCAAACTTTCTGTGGACATCATTGCCTATCTCATCTCTATCATAATAAACAGATCCATACTAGAATCATATGCCCCCTCACTCTGGAGACACACTGTTATCATTCCACTCCATAAAGGAGGCAAAAACACTGACACTTCTAATTTTCAGCCCATAGCCATCATTTCTCCACCATCAGTAATCATGGAGAAATGTATTAAATCCCAAATGATGTCCTATATGACCCAAAACAACTTACTACCCCATACACAACATATTTTCTGCCCCGGGCATAGTACCATCACTGCCCTCTTCACCTTTCTAGATTCCATAAATCTTGCTTGTGACTCTGGCAAAATTGTTTCTACTCTGTTCCTTGACTTGTCTAAAGGCTTTGATACCATTTGCCACCCCTTATTATTATCCCAACTCTACTCTTTCAACCTCTCCCCTCCTACGATCACCTGGTTCACTAACTACCTCTGTGAGAGACAGCAAGCCATTAAATGGAAAAACTCGCTCTATTCTTTTCTACACACCTCTATCGGTCTTCCCCAGGGTTCCGTCCTTGGCCCCCTCCTCTTTAACATTTTCATTAATAACTTCCACCAGTCTCTCTCCGATGCCATGCTAATTCAATATACTGCTGATTCAGCTATCATTTGTTCAGTAGGCACCCCCTCTGACCTTTTTCTCAAAATGCAGTTCGCCTTCTCTAATACCAAATAATGGATACATAGCAATCACCTCACCATAATGGCAATAAAACAAAGTTAATGATCTCCCCATCCAAAAACACCAATAGAGGCAAAAACTCATTTACAGTAACTGCTCAGAATAACAGCCTCTTAGAAATAGTATCACATACCAAACTGCTCGGTGTCATAATTGATGAAAATCTAAAATTTGACATCTATAACCAAACTAACACCAAAAAAACTCACCAAAAGCTAGGTCTCTTATACATACACAATCGGTACCTTACCCCCTCACCAGACACACCCTTACCTCTGCTTACCTTTTATCCTCTCTAGTGTATGGCGCCCCCATTTCACTAATCTTCAGCTAGGCTTACAGGCCAAGCTGGAAGCCTGTTACAATAAAATCTCCAAATTTGTCACCAGCTCCTGAAACTCATCTCATCACTGTCTCTCTCTCTCTCTGCATTCTCTGCAATGACTTGAACTCCCGAACTACCTCAAACTTACTACTGCTCACAAGCTCATATTCAAACCCTCTCGTTGTCCTTCTCTGTCCACCTTTTTAATCCCCTACATTCCCAACTACTCACTTAGATCAGAAAACCGCAATCTTCTAAACATTTATAAACCTCTTCGACCCCCTGGACACCTACTATTAGCTCCTTAGCTAAACTCTGGAATTCTCTTCCTGCCTTCCTTCAAAATATTCAAAGCCACTCAAACTTCAAAACTCTTTTCCAATCACACCTTTTCTCAAAGTGGGAATGTTCCTGTACTCCAACCACATAACTCCTTAATACCATCTCCCAAGCATTGCAAACTTAACCATCTACCACAGTGTTCTCTTACCCTTTGCCTCTACTTCCTCTCCTACCCTGTACCCCATGAACGCCTCCTAAACCCCACTCTTTTCTCCACTATAGACCATCCTTTACCTCTTCCACCTCTCCTTCTTCTCTCTATCCTCAGATTTCTAACTCCAACTTCTAATAAAGACAAAAAAAAACATGTTTTTATCTGTACATAAATGTTTATATACATGTTTTATCTGTAGTGCCTATACTTTGTAAATAATACTTAGACTATATGAATCTCATTTTTTGTAATTAATTACCTAAAGTTAAAAATGACATGTCATTTTCTTTAACCAGCTGCATATTATCTTTTGTATGCATCCATTGTTGTACTACTTTGGAGCTTTTCACCCTGGGCATCCACTGAAAATGGGCTCTTCCAGGCCCAGTGGACTAGCCCAGTCATCAAACTGTAATAAATAAATAAATTATTTAAAAAAATAAATAAATTAATTATATATATATATATATATATATATATATATATATATATATATATATATATATATATGTATATATATATATATATATATATATATATATATATATATATATATATATATATATATATATATATATATACATACACACACACTCACACACACACACACACACACACACACACACACACACACACACACACACACACACACACACACACACACACACACACACAGAGTCCCCTTCAGATGATCAAACTTTTAAAAGCTCAACTCTTATATGGCCGAGACCATATGATCAAACTTTTAATTAAAAGTTCAAACGGTCTGAATAGAGATCTCCATACAGCACGGAATGGGAAGATTTCCCTTTTCCGCAATGTAGTGCGATCTCAGAGTTGGTATATTTAAATAGCGTGGGGTGGAGGGTGCAGGGGGGCTTGCCACTCAACTAGAAATGTTTAGTTTTTTTTTTTTTTAACATGTTCGAGCTTTTAAATTTTCGATCATAATCTAATGCACATTTAATCAAAAACAAACTTAGTAAAATGACACGACTGTAATTGAAGAAAAAACTTATCGTACAGTGAATCACTGCTGATGCAGAAGCATAAACTTCAAGAAATAGGGATAAAGATACAAGACACAAATATTGATCAACAGTAATCTGTATTGTAATTCCTATGATCCAAAACCACACCAACAGTCATTCAGAATTTCTCACAAATTTGAATCAGCAATTTGTGTTTTAGATCTGTTTTAGCTCAATTGTCACACTTTTTGTAGATGAAATGTGTCATAAATCATATGCCATGTACCCCCCCATATATATATATATATATATATATATATATATATATATATATATATATATATATATATATATATATATGTTATAAGTACTAGATATTCTATAAATTGCTACAGCACTCAACTTTCCTTACTAAGTAAAGAGAAAAACAGTTTTAGCACTTAAATAAATAAACACCTATCCGAGCATGTCTAAGGGTCAGCTTCCGGTGTTTCCTCCTGTCCACCTGATGAATCTGGGCATCTTGGGGCAATGTAGCAATTGCCTCATGTACAGAGACAACCTCTCCTCCTACCATCCAACACCTCTACAAAATTAGTAGGTGTTATCATAGATAATAATCTTAAATTCGACTTGCATGTCAATCAAACTATCAAAACTAACAATAAGAAACTAGGGTCACTTTACAGGATTAACTCCTTCCTAACCCCACTGGCTAGAATTGTCATTGCATGCTCTCATCTACTCTCAACTCCTCTATGCATCCCATTTAATCACTAACTTAAACAAGTCTGTTCTTAAACTTTCTACCAGCTACAACCACTTTGCCAGATTTGCCACGGGTCTGCACTTTAGTTCACACCATTGTATCAATCTAAACAAGCTTGGGTGGCTAGAACTGCCCAGCCTGATCCAGTATAACCAACTTATTGTGGCATATAAAGTTCTTAACCATCCTGACAATACACCTGCACTTAAAAACACTATTACCCCCTATAATAATCCTAGACCTCTTCAATCTTCCAATAGATTGCTAGTTCCAACTGTCAAAACTAATAACTCAGCCGGAGACTCTCTGTTTGTCAACTCTGTAGGTAGAACCTGGAACTCCCTCCCAGCTGATATTACCCTACAAACCACCTTGAGTCAATTTAAGAAAAGCCTCAAACAGTATTTGAAACTAAACTGGCTATGTCAATGTATCAAACTCTCTTCTAGTATGATGTTAAAAAAACTCTAATTTAGCATAGTTGTGTTACATATTCTGGCCTTACACCTGGCTTTTCCTCAAACTTTGGAACTGCATAACTTGTTATTTAAGAATGTAACCAATGTATAAATTGTATTAACTAATCTTATCTGCTTGTACCTTGGAGCTTTTCTCCCCGGGCCGCCGCTGAAAATGGACATGAATCCAGTCGGACTATCCCGGTCAACAAATGTAAAATAAAATAAATAATTAAAAATAAATAAATTGTTAATACCCTTACAAATTAAGGACATTAATCTTTCAAAAATCAGCTTTTTAGCACAAGAACTATAAAGGAACACTGAAAAATTAAGGATAAGGTATGAAAAAATTGCAAAAAAAATGCTTCTGGAGCATTTCTCCCCGGGCCTCTGCTGAAAACAGGATCTATGGAACCTAGTCAGACTTTCCCGGTCAACAAATAATAAAAAAAAAAAATATATATAAGATTTCTACAGTTTAGATAACATTTCTAGCTTGCTTAACACCAGTTATAAAGAGTTATGCTAATAAAATAAGCATTCAGTCCTTATGAAACACAGTGGAATTATGATGACAGATATTGGGCACCATTCCAAAAATTGCTGACACAAATCAGTTAAAGTACAAACAATGCTTGCAAGTCATACTTATTAGAATGTACATTTAAATGTAGAAGTTAGCTTCAGCAACAATGGCTACAACGCAGCAGTTAGTTAAACAAATCAAGCGGTAAATAATAATAATTTAATATAATAATAAATATAATATAATTTAATTTAATAATTTAGTAATTATAACCTTCAAATGTTTGATTCTCTTTAATCTCTTACCCTGTACCTCCCTTGCACCCTTCTAGGGGGGGGGGTGAAGACAGAGTGTGCAAAGAGTGAATTCGAAAGCACAAAAGAGGGGGCAGCAGTAGAAAGATACATGTAAATTACCCCAGAAACAACAACAGGCTTTTTGTAATTAGCCTAGGTTATTCCATCTCCCCAAAGATCAGCAAAGCAATTAGACTGCAGGAGTGCAGCTGTGCAAAATTACTGGCTCAGAACTGAAAGTGGTTACACAAGAAGAGATAGAAACTTAAGGAAGGGAGGCAGTGACTGCTAAATATAATAAATGGAGCACAATTAAAGGAGAAAGTACAAATGGGACTGCTGTCATCTAAAAAATGGAGCCATTTTAGGGGACAAAGGAGCTGAATCAAATGAGTTCACAGCAGATGTGATCAAGATGACGGGTAAGGCTAGGGAGAAATGGCTTCTGCAGGTACTCATAGCATTATAGAGAGAAAAGTGTGTGTCAGGTGGATGGAGAATAAGCATACTAGTGCCAGTCTACAAGAACAAAGAGGATATTTGCAAGTGTGGGCCTTATACAGGTATCAAACTCCTATCACACTGCATGAAAGTTCTGAAGAGTGACTGACAAAGTAGTATAAAGTAAGATGGGAGATAGCAGTTAGGATTCAGATCATGATGCTGCACAACTGATCCAATGTTTGCAGTGATACAGATGCTCAAGCAGAAGCTGGAGATGAGGATTGCAACACACACTCGGATGAAACACGCAGTCCACTGCAATCTTCCCAAAATGTACTAGCTCAGCCATAGTTCAATAACAGTGATTATTAATCATGCAATAAATAATGATGAGCATGCATTTATTTTGCATGTTCGATACCAGCCACAATATGAGCACAAAGATGTACTTGGTAATTTGTAAATGGCATGGAAATATCTAGAAGCATCTCAGATAATGAGGGCATGTGTAGTCATCTGCAGCATTGAAGACTCTTACAACACTGAGATTAGCTCGAATATGTAACAAGTAACGCACGTATCTGAATGTTAAAATAACAAAAATATCCATGACAGGAAATACATGACAACAGTGGGGTTCAAACCCAAAACAACATAGTTGGGAATTGCAATTAATGAGACAAGCCAAAAGTACTAAACCATCAGCTATGCACACAACGTAGTGCTCACATCCCCACATGTGATGTACAGCCAGTCTGATTACTACACTCATTCATATCAAATGCATGGTGACCTGCACTAATGTTTTTATTCCCGCTTCAGACAAGAAGCACTGCGGATACATATTAATGAACATCTAGGGCAAAGCTGACAAAATTAAAACTTTATAATCTTTGCAATGGAATAACATGTCCATCAGTGTTAAGAAAGTAATTCATATAGTACATTCAGGAACTGTGTATAGCATCAGCCATGGCCTATGCGCATTCGGCATTAATGCACTCCTAAAATTAAATAAGTGCAGAGATTACTCCCTGCGTCAGTGCACAACCTTGCAACATATTAATTTGACAAAAAGAAAATCAGAATGTTCTGTCCATAAATCTTGTGCATATCAAGAATTAGTGGGATTTCACTCTATGGATAATATGCCACCATATACATTGCCTGAGTTCACTGCAAGTTGAGCTAATCCACATTACATTACTTTCATGGCTAAAAGGCTTCTCTGAAAGACTAGCAGTTTCACTGAGATATGTATAATACTTGTATGTCTTCATAATACATGCTGTTGCTTAAATACCCTACACACTTGCTTGTTTGGCCTAGATAGTGTGTAGATGACATCAGTATGCACAGATAAACATCCAGAAGTTTTTAATTATAACATTTTATTTCCAGTAAGAGTTCCCTGTTTATACTCATACACATATTACATATCAAATTGGTATGCACCCTGCTTCATCTAACCACATATGGTCAGTAAATTCCAAATGTAAGTAATGGTAGGTGACTTTGACACTTACTGTAGCCATCCTGGGTTGAATCTGAGTGAACTTGTTCCACAAGTCATGCTGGTCTGTATGTTGAAGGTCATAGTAAAGGTGTGGGACCTGCACGCCTGTCCTGAAGATCCCTGTTCATCCTTGGAGATCCTCAAAATCCAATTCCAAATGTAGATGGCCAGCATCTGGAGAATCTCTTCATTGCTCCAGCTGGGTGCTGAGATTCGGTGCAGTATTTTGTTGGTCAGCATTTCCTCAAAACCCATGATAAATTTGTTAAAAACACCTCTAGACAATTGCTCACTCAGATCCTACTCAGTTCACAGGTAACAAGGGTATGATAGGAAAATGTATTGATATCACATTTTAAAAATTGTGCATATATGGTGGTTGAAAACTATTGGTGGGTACCGGTCACATGTTACAGATGTTCTCATTCAATGATAACTATTAGGCATTTGCGCTGAGCACTGTACACGTATGCTGAGTATTGGTTAATGCATTGAAGTTTGAGAACTTATGTAGATGTTCGCAGATAAGATTCCAAAACAACGTGTGCTAATGAACCTTGTTAATTATGTATGAAGAAAATGATACTTAGGAGGTGTTTGCGCTGAGCTAACACACTGTTATGTATAGCGGCCTGACTGACATCATACAAAATGTAATCGATCATCAGATCAGCTAACACACTGTTATGCAGAGTGGCCTGACTGACATAATGCAAAATGTAATTGATCATCAGATCAGCTAACACACTGTTATGTATAGCGGCCTGACTGACATCATACAAAATGTAATCGATCATCAGATCAGCTAACACACTGTTATGTATAGCGGCCTGACTGACATAATGCAAAATGTAATCGATCATCAGATCAGCTCACACATTGTTATGTATAGCTGCTTGACTGACATCATACAAAATGTAATCGATCATCTGATCAGCTAACACACTGTTATGTATAGCGGCCTGACTGACATAATGCAAAATGTAATCGATCATCAGATCAGCTAACACACTGTTATGTATAGCGGCCTGACTGACATAATGCAAAATGTAACCGATCATCAGATCAGCTAACACACTGTTATGTATAGCGGCCTGACTGACATAATACAAAATGTAATCGATCATCAGATCAGCTAACACACTGTTATTTATAGCGGCCTGACTGACATAATGCAAAATGTAATCGATCATCAGATCAGCTAACACACTGTTATGTATAGCTGCCTGACTGACATCATACAAAATGTAATTGATCATCAGATCAGCTAATACACTGTTATGTAAAGCTGCTTGACTGATATCATACAAAATTTTATCGATCATCAGATCAGCTGCTTGTGTTGCTTTGGTGGAATAACAATGCTCATTATCACTCTGCAATGTTCACACTGTTCTGTGTGGAACACAAATTTCATGCTTTTGGGGAGCAGAAATTCTCTGCACATCAATATGTAAGTCAGATAAAGTAAGGGGATAGTCTCCCTTAGTATGTGTGCATATGGTTACATGTCCTTAATTATCAATGAGGTTTCCCTCAGATCTAGCTCTATGGCTACAGGCAATAAAGTAGTGACATTTGGATATAGACAGAATCTGAGTATATCTATTGGTAATGCAGATTTATGTTTTACGTCAAAGTTAGGTTTATGGATAATGCAAATTTATAGGATTATCCTCAAATTATATGCTCAAGGTCTGATTTACAGATATTCATTGATGCTTACCAATATACTGGTAGTTGTACCATTCAGTGAGATTGAGGAAACCATAGGATGGCTTAGCATTTAACTTGGTTGTTGCTGTTGGCACATTTAGCCATGACTACATAACTGTTAATTTTTCATAAGTTGATGCACTTCTGCCTTGGTGTTTTAACACATTCAGATAAATATGTAGTTCAACACATCATGAAAGTCACATTTGTGCTGATCTCTTTCACTGACTACAATTGCATCTGTGACGAATCCATGCTTTCATGAAGGTGACATTTGTGCTGACCTTTGTTGCCGACCACAATTACATCTGTGACATATCCATACTTTCATGAAGGTCACATTTCTGCTGATCTTTGTTGCTGACTACAATTACATCTGTGACATATCCATGCTTTCATGCAGGTCACATTTGTGCTGATCTTTGTCACTGACTACAATTACATTTGTGACGTATCCATGCTTTCATGAAGGTCACATTTGTGCTGATCTTTGTCACTGACTACAATTACATCTGTGACATATCCATGCTTTCATTAAGGTCACATTTGTGCTGATCTTTGTCGATGACTACAATTGCATCTGTGACGTATCCATGCTTTCATGAAGGTCACATTTGTGCTGATCTTTGTCACTGACTACAGTTAGATCTGTGACATATCCATGCTTTCATGAAGGTCACATTTGTGCTGACCTTTGTTGCTGACCACAATTACATCTATGACATATCCATACTTTCATGAAGGTCACATTTCTGCTGATCTTTGTCGTTGACTACAATTACATCTATGACATATCCATACTTTCATGAAGGTCACATTTCTGCTGATCTTTGTCGTTGACTACAATTACATCTGTGATGTATCCATGCTTTCATGAAGGTCACATTTCTGCTGATCTTTGTCACTGACTACAATTGCATCTGTGACGAATCCATGCTTTCATGAAGGTGACATTTGTGCTGATGTTTGTCGCTGACTACAATTACATCTGTGACGTATCCATGCTTGATATGGAATTGGTAGTGGTAGCTTGTTGTACATGTAGCTCTGACACCACATCTTTGACTGCTGAAGTTGTGGTGCAATGTTTATGTGCTTGGTTATTACTTGTCATAATATCCACAGATGGGTTCAAATCCCACCTCTATATATATATATATGGCATTTTAAGATTTGAAATGCATTAATGTCAGTGCACTTTTTTTGATGATTATGTTAAAAATATGGATCAGTTGGTCAGCTGTGTTGTCTATGTTTCTTATGCTTGCCTGTACATGCGGTAATACCAATTACATGGCTGGTTTTGCATAGTCGTACTCTGTACTAGAGGTGAGGCATTCAATTGACATATGCTTTGAATATGCTTTGAATATTGACATGTCTGTGAACCCATGTATAAAATTTGATATGTGCATATCAACCTTTACTACAAATGTGTAGCTGTAATAGTTGCAATAATTTTTCCCAAGAGAAAAATAAATTCTTATAGAGCTCTGCACCAGCACTGCTGAAAATTGCTAGGATGGATGTGCGATACTGTGTGGAGACAGTAAGCATGAAAGGATCATACCAACGTAATCAGTGCCGTGGGGGAACACAACCTTTCCAGGCAAACCTGCCAGCAATGATCCTCCATGCAGCCAACAGGATCAACTGCTATGACAGGGATAGGAATGTTACTGGAGGTGGGCCACCATTCCCTCTCTTGTTGAGATAACAATGTTTCTAGCCTCACACCTATCATAGTATAATCATGGGGGGTATTGATGCAGGTGTTCCAGTACTGATAATCATTCTTTAACTAGATCTGTAATACTAATGAACATTACACTTCCTTTATCTGTAAAAGCCAAACAACAAAAATGTTTTTGAGTCTCCTGGCAGTAACTATAAAAATTATTACAAAAAATGAAAATCAAACTCAGTTTCTATATTCAAATAATTTTAAAATTTAACAGTAATGCTATGTAAAACTGAAAAGAAGTAATCAGAAGTCCAGTAAATCATATTGACTTTTAGTTGTGGAGATAGCCTGAAAATGTTGCTATAGAAATACCACAATACTTATTTATTTATTTATTTATTTATTTGCAGTTGTTTAACCAGGATAGTCCATTGGGCCAAAAGAACCCGTTTTCAATGGAGTCCTGGGGAGAAAAGCTCCACATAAAGATTATACAGAGATTATGTTCTACATACAGATTATACAAAGATTATGTTCCACACATAGTTTACATGAGGATTCTAAAGAAAAACATTCTATAATTTCTGGTTCAACGTTAGAAGTAGTAGTTTTTTTTTTTTTTTACTAAAAAATTACTAGGTAGGAGGAAAAAGAGTTGGGAGTAGAGAGTAGGTTATGAGGGGTGTGAACAGGAGCATTCCCATGAGGATGTTAGATGGGAATGTAGTGGTTTTTTAAGTATGGGAGGCTAGCAATTGTCGAATTGAGGGGAGGGAGTTCCATAGGCGTGCTAGTGAGAAGGACAGGAGGTTGTGTCCTGGAGGGTGTAGGGGTCTATAAACTTCTATGAGGTTTTGATTGTTAGATCTTAGGAGTCTTTGAGTTTGATGCATTTTAAAGGTAGTAGAGAGAGAGGGACAGAGGGATGGCTGGAATATGAGTTTATGTGCATAGGTGAGCTGAGTGTAGGAGAGGTAGTTGGGAAGCTCTAGCCAGTTGAGTTTGTGGAGAGGTTCACAGTGATGGGTAGATGATTTGTTACTGGTGGCGAATCTAGCTATTTTATTGTAACAAGAGGACAGTTTGGTTTTCAGAGAAGATTGTAGGTTAGTTAGAAGAGGGGCACCATAGAGAAGGGAGGGAAGGAGAAATGTGGTAGAGAGAGTAATTTTGGTAGTTGAGGTGAGGAACCGATTGTGATGGTAGAGCATGCCTAGTTTTTGGTGGGTTTTTTTTATATTTAGTAGTAGATGGGAGTTGAATTTGAGCTTGTCATCGATTTGGACCCCTAACAGTTTGGCTTCAGATACCAGCTCAAGAGATGTGTTATTTTGGCTGGTGATGGAGAATAAATTTCTATCAAGGTTATTAGTTTTGGAGGGGGTAAATATCATAAGTTTAGTTTTAGCAGCATTGAGAGCAAGATGGTTGTCTTTCATCCATTGTTCTGTGGTGGAGAAGGCATCTTGAGTGAGTTTTAAAGAGTTGGGATGGATGAGGCAGCACAGATGATTGTGGAGTCATCTGCATATTGAATAATGTTTGCAAGAGGGATAGAGCGGAAAAAGTCATTAATGAAGATGTTGAAGAGGAGGGGCCCAAAATAGAGCCTTGTGGGACACCTGTGGGGTGTTGAGGAAGGATGAGGTGGCTTTTTCCATTTGACGGCTTGTTGCCTATTGGAGAGATAGCTAGAAAACCAACAGAGGGAAGAGGTAGAAAGGTTTAGGTTAGATAGTTTAGTAAGAAGTAGGTTATGAGAGATAGTGTCGAAGGCTTTAGAGAGATCGAGTAGGATGGTAGATACAGTGAGGCCGGAATCTCTAGCTTTATTCACAGTTTCAAGGAAGGATAGGAGGGCAGTCATAGTACTATGATGGGGTCTGAATCCATGCTGTGTAGGAGTTAGTAGATTGTTGTCTAGGAGATGGGGAAGAAGTTGAAGATGGATACATTTCTCTAGGACTTTTGAAATGGGTGAAAGGATGGCGATGGGACGGAAGTTGGTAATATTAGTATTGGTTCCACCTTTATGCAGTGGAATGATGTAGGCTTTTTCCATATTTGAGGAACAATACTTTCTTGGATTGAGCGGTTAATTAGGATACTGATAGGGAGGGCAATGGCTTCAGCAGCTATGCTGAGGAAGTATGAGGGAATGTTATCAGGGGCATTGGTGCATGGTTTAAGTTTCTGCAGGAGTCTTTTTATGGTGGATGTAGGAATAGGTTTGATGAAGAATGGTGGCGGTGGAGAATGAGTGGGAGAAGTTGGGGGAGGAGAAGCATGAGGAGAAGTGGGAGAAAGTGGAGATGGAGAAGCCTGAGGAGAAGTGGGAGAAGTTGAAGGGTGAGAAGCCAGAGGAGAAGTGGGAGATGTTGGAGGGGGAGAAGTCTGAGGGGAAGTGGAGGTAGGAGAATGACTGTTATTTAAAAAAGAGGAGGTAAGTTTAGAAATAGAGTCTATGAAGAAAGAATTGAATTGGGTAGCCAGATCAGTGTCATCTATATTTGGGCAGGGGATAGGGTTTTCTGTGTTCCTGGGTTTTAAGAGGGTAGTGATACCTCTCCAGAACTTTTGAGGGTTGGTTTTGTGGTTGCTTTGAAGTCGGGTGAAGTAGTTACGACGGTCTGCAGAGATAAGTTTTTTGACTGAATTACGAAGAGTTTTATATTCATTGAGGGAAGATGTAGATTTGTTCTTTTGATATTGTGTCCAGGCTTTGTCTCTAAGTCGCATGGTGGTTAGGGTGTTTATACTTAACCAGGGGGTGGATTGCCTTTTTATTCTCTTGGTTTTTAATGGAGCATGAGTATCTAGAAGGTTTAGGAAGGTAGTATTAAAGTAAGTGATAGCATTTTCAAGGGGTAGAGTTTTTAAGGGGTACCAGTTAATTGATTTTAGGGTGTCAGAGAAAGCCTCTGGGTTAAAGTTTCTATGACATCGGGTAATAATATAATTATGAGTGACTTGTAAGGGACAAGGAAGACGTCTAGTGAAGATAGGAAGGTGGTCGCTGAGGGAGTCAGGTATGGTACCACTATCTGGGTAGTAGTGAGGGTGAGAGACAAGAATCCAGTCTAGGATGTTGCCACTGGTAAAGTCTTTGCATGGTCTAGTTGAGGAGTTGATGAGTTGAGAGTAGTTTGATTGTATTAGATTAGTCAGATGATTGAATGTATTTTTAACACCATGTAACAGTATGTGATATTAAAGTTCTTCCTTCCTTTGTATATATTGTAAATATGTAAAATAATGAACATTTTTGTTAAAAAATAGTGAAACTTTATATACAACAGTGAATCTTATAAGATGCAGTCTGTGGTAAAGTACATAATTTTATGCAGCGTTAAGTCATACTAGGTGCAGACTGTAGTGTCTAACTTTGCAAAACACCAAATCATAATAAATGTCATCTGAACAATATTAAGAAACGTGTTGAATGGTATAAGGCACCTATGTAAAAGGCACGTCTTCTTTGTCACTGCTAAAGAAGTGTTACATCTGTGAGAATATTTCCTGTAACCACACAAAAGTCCAACAGTATTGATCTAGCAGTAAAAGTGAGTTTTGGTGGCCGCTGAATGTTAGCTTGAAAACACTTCTATGTTGGTGTTATGCAATAAAGCTTGTGTGCACAAGCTCTGGTACTATTGTGCAAAAATAAAAATTGATATACCAGGTTGATTTTAAGAGTTAAACCCTCTGAAAGAGAAAATGGGGCTAATTATTGCGAAAAGTAAGATTTGGGCAAAACATATTTTCATCAGTTGTCAAAAATACCTATGCAGATGGATTATTCGAGTTCCATAACCCAAACATAGCAGCGCAGAATAAGAGGTTATACACTGGGGGGAGGGCATTATTGTGTAATGGATTTTAAAATAATGCCGAAAATCTGATACAGTTCTATTTTTTTATATGAAAATGTTTTTGCATTGAAAATGCCTTTTTTGCCTTGGATATGATGATTTGTTACAAAATACTGTTGAATGAGGTAGAATGCTTTAAGTATACTGTTTAAGATGATTTTTATACACCATACAATGTGGTAGCTATAATTAATACAGCAGACATTATGATTATGCATGAAACAGCAGGGAACATGTCGGCAACAGAGACAGGTTTGAGATAACTGTAGAAATAATATTAAAAGGTAGAGCTTAGAACCATCTTAGCCATGTGTGCTAACCCTAACCATAACCTTAAACATTCTGCTGCCCCTATCCCTAACCCCCTCCCTACTTGACATGTTAATAACAGTATTATTATACAAGATGAAAGGGTACAAAATGCTCACACAATACAACAAAAACATGCACAGCATTGAATCTATCCCCTTAACTAATGCTTACTACAATCCCAACCCAGGAAGACTTGCATATTTTACCAACTGCTATAACACTGTCTTGTACATTTTCACAATCAGCACTTCTTCATTCAAACATTAATTTTCCTGGATGTTCTTGTTTCCTCTTGTCTACTTCCTGTTTGTCCCAAATCGTCTTCACCAGATTGCCTTCTTGTCTTCTGCTTGTCTGCATGTGCCCAAACCACTGTGATCTGTTCCCGTTTACCTTGTCTGTAGTTGGAGCTACTTTGGTTTCTGCTCTGATGTCCTCATTTGCTCATCTGTCCCACTGTGTCCATCCTACTACTGATCCCAGGCACTTCACCTCCATCACCTCTAGCTTCCTGAGCTGCTCTGCCTTTTATGCCCAGGTTTCTGTACCATTCAGTAGTACTAATTGTACTTTGTGTTGGAGGATGGCAGAATGGTTAAGGTGTTTACCTTGCAGACACAAGATGCAGGGCTTGATTCTCACATGGGGTAATTGGCTAGGCTTAAAATAACCCACAAGGGCTGTTAGCCTAGTACTAATCTATGAACCTATGCTATTTTATACACTTTGCATTTCAGCTTCTTTGGCATTCTTCTGTCATACATTACTCCTGATACTCTGTGCCAGTTGGATGCAGCTCTTCTGATTCTAGCTTTGAGCTCCTCCTTCAGATTCTCCTCAACCACCCCTCCCAAATACCTGAAGCTGTTAACTTGTTGCACTGTCTTCCCTTCTATCTTAATTCTCAGCTTTTTCCGATTCCCCCATGCCCATGATTTTCCCCATTTGTTACCATTACAGCTGTCTGATCTGTACTCAGCTTCATCCCATGTGCCTTCAGGTTTACATTCCATTTCACTATCCTTTGCTGAAGTTCTTGCTCAGATTCTGCTTGGAATGGCACATTGTCTGTATGCATCATCTTTGTTGACCTGTTCTCTACAACCTATTTGTAATGTAGTCCATCACCAGTATGAACAGAACTGGGTCAGAGTTGAATCCAGTCCTACTGGAAACTCCTCTATGAGACCAAACACTGTTCATACTTGAGTTACTGGGTCCTTGTACACAGTCTGTACTAATTCTGCCAATGTTTCTGGAACCATGAAGCTGGTTGAGTGCCTCTGATGCCTTGTTCTTGCTATTATCAGACTCCTCTCATAACCTCTTGGTCAAGCAGCCAGTGTCCCTTCTTACCCTCGTCATTTCTTTTTATCTCCCACTTTTTTGTACTTCGTCTTTCTTTTGGTAACTTACAAAACTTCGACATTTCCCCACCAGCTTTTCTTATGTACCATATTTCCATACTTGGCTCAGTAAATGGGTGAGTGAGTGTAGATGAAAAGATAAGGGAAGAAGGGCTGGAGACACAGCAGTCTCAGCCCACAGATATTCAATCATGCCCACTGACAGAGAGTGGGGTTGTAGAGGATCCTGATGTTAAAGGGTAGTGACCTGTAGTGGTGCTGAGGCCAGCACCAGCTGGGACAGCATGTCTTCACCATGCTGTAGTGAGGCCTAAGCTGGCTGAATCTGCCTATAAATTACCTCTTCCAGTATGTCCTCAATCAGGTCCTGAAGCTCCTGTTCAGTGAGGCTTTCCAGGCTGCCAAATGCCAGTAGGTGCCTGCAGGAACAGCACCACTATCCTGACCCTGTAAGGATATCCCCTGGATGGGCAGAGAATAAGGGTTCCCTAACCTGAGTGGTACATGCCTGGGTCACTCCAAGGGATTGTGACTCTGTAAAAAAATGAACATAAATGCAAAAGAAAACTAAAATAACAAAGGATGAAGAAATGCATAATTCAAATAAAAAGAGTAAAAAAGGGGGCAGACAAAAAGAAAATGCACACAATAAATTCACGTATCATTTTAAATAGCATCCAGTTTCTTACTTAAAAACATTTTTATTTTATAAATCCTCACTGAATTAAAACAGACATTTATGCAGACTTTGGGATGACATTTTTATGGGAAGTGCTTATGTTTACTTGGCAGAGCAATGTTTGCTATCAAGTAATGGTGAGGTTTACATTTTGCAGTCAGTCACACACACACACACACACACACACACACACACACACACACACACACACACACACACACACACACACACTTCAGTAAGTAGTATCTGTTATGCTGCTGTTCCTGTAGTGTAAGCCATCTCCGTCATTATCATTACATCTTATCCAAAAAGCCTTGCTTAGCATAAGTTAATTTTTGCATTCATGTTTTGACATTGTTAACTGCTTCTTGAACTAAATGTTGTAGCATATTCTTGCACCTGCAAATATGTATATATATATATATATATATATATATATATATATATATATATATATATTAGCATATCCTTGTATTTGTAGATATGTTTTATTAATTTCTTATGTGATCCTATTCATCTGGGCACTTCCCATACATTCTGTTTGAATTCAATAAAGATTTCTACAATAAAAATGTTTTTAAGTAAGAAACTGAATGCTGTATAAAATAATTTGAATTTATTGTGTGTATTTTCTATTTTGCCTCCCCTTTTTTCTCTGTTTTTTAATTTAGTTACATATTCATTTTTACTTGTTTTTTACAGACTCAAAAGTATTTGTAATGAACCTAGCATGTATCATCCACATGAGGGAACCCTTACCCTCTGTCTGTCCAGGGACATCCTCACAGGGTAAGGACAGTGTCACCAGTCATGTAGGCACCCTGGTAGTCTAGAAAACCTAACTGAATGAGGACTTCAGGACTTTGTTGAAAACATGCTAGAAGAGGTAGTTCATAGGCAGATTCAGCCAGCTGAGGCCTCCCTCCAGCATAGTCAGAAATGCTGCCCAAGCTCTTTCTGACCACAGCACAACCACAGGCCCCTACCCTGTGGACATCAGGATCCTGCAGTACTCAACCATCTGGCAGTGGAAATGTTTGAGGCTCTGTAGGCTGGGACTATTGCATCTCCACCCCTTCATCCTTTATCTTTTCACTTACACCCATTACCTATTTCTCACCCAAGCTACCCTCTCAAATAAAAAAATGAAATATCAGTGGGTCTGTCCTCTACTAAAACACTGTGCCCCTCCTCTCCCACCTGCTCCAACACAACCCTCTTTTTGGTATCACTGTGCCCCTCCTCTCCCACCTCCTCCAACACAACCCTCTTTTTGTTATCACTGTGCCCCTCCTCTCCCACCTCCTCCAACACAACCCTCTTTTTTTATCACTGTGCCCCTCCTCTCCCACCTGCTCCAACACAACCCTCTTTTTGGTATCACTGTGCCCCTCCTCTCCCACCTGCTGCAACACAACCCTTTGTTTGTTATCACTGTGACCCTCCTCTCCCACCTGCTCCAACACAACCCTCTTTTTGGTATCACTGTGCCCCTCCTCTCCCACCTGCTCCAACACAACCCTCTTTATGTTATCACTGTGCCCCTCCTCTCCCACCTCCTCCAACACAACCCTCTTTATGTTATCACTGTGCCCCTCCTCTCCCACCTCCTCCAACACAACCCTCTTTATGTTATCACTGTGCCCCTCCTCTCCCACCTGCTCCAACACAACCCTCTTTTTGTTTTCCTTCTGTGTTCTCATCTTTGTTATGTCTCCCCTTTTTCATTCTTTCCCATCTCTTCCATTCTATTCTTTAATGAAACCATCAGGGTGTCCACATAAGAATACCCCCATATAAAATGTTTTAAATCCCTTTATTTTTTGAAAACATTAATAATAAAAGTTACATAGTCCACTGCTTGCCTTAGACCTTTCAAGTGTAATTATGCAAAGTCCCGTCAGTCTGCAATATTTGAATACATACAAAGTTATATGAAGGCTATGGTTTTTATGTAATACTTTGTATTTACTTCATGTATAATGTAAGGTATTTTTTCAAAACACCATTGTTTTTCTTTATTCTGGACAAATAGCCTGCACTTAGCTTATCTGCATATAAGCTTAGTGGTGTTTTTTGCTAAAAAACACTAGGCAGCTTCAAACTGCCAGACAATGAATACCATCCTCTTTGTTGGATTTCTCTGTCAAGATCACAAATAATAACTTTGACAGTCTTTATGTTATCTGCATAAATGCCGTAAAATAAAATCTTGTCTAAGCTTATGTCTGATAAATAAATATTAAATAAGTGAGGTCTGATTATGGACTCTTATAGAACATCCTTATTAATATAATGTTCTGACCTTTACCTTTCTTTCCAGTTTATATCCCACTTATATTTTCCAACCACTTTCTGATCTGTGTAATACGTTGCCCAGATGGTTTCAGTCATATTACTTATTCATAGGTTTAATCTATCATATTAAAGGCACTTGATAAAAATCTAACTTAATTGCACTCACCTGTAAACCATTTTTCAGTTCCCTTCATGATGTTATAATAGAAGGTTAGGTTACGCTTATTGTTGATATTTCTTTGACAAAATCATCTTTATAAGTAGACATGTAGCTGTTTTTTCTTTAGTTGAAAATGTTGTCTACCTAAAACTAATGTTCCTATCAACTTTTCAGTACATAAAAAATGCTAATAAGTTTGTAGTTTTAACATTACAGCAATCATTTTTATTCCTAAATATAAGTTTAATAATCACTATTTCCAGTGTCATTTTTATGCATAAGATCTTTAATGGTTCCATCTCTGAATATCACAGGATATTAACATCAGTATTGCTAACACAGTCAAATCATTTAGCTTTGGGAATGTTTAAGCCCTTGATAAGGACATATAGTATTTCATAGTCTGCTCTGACCTATTTTCATTTCCCTGCATCAGCAGAATACTGTTTTATAATTTAGCACTCCCGGAAAGTATCCATGAAATGCACCACTAATAATTTAATTTCCTCATCAATGGTATAAAATCTTACAAATACTTCATATGACATTCACTTGTTTTAATGCCAGCTATAATTTTACAGAAGATGCTTTATTATCCTATTATTTATGCACTAGGTTGATCTTTAAATTCATTATATTGGGCTGATTTAACTTGTTTCAACAGACCCAGGTAACATGTATAAAAATATTGTTTAGAAGTGATCCACTTGTACACATTCCAATTTTTTATTTTATAATTTCTTTTTTCTCTAAAAATTGTCATTCAATTAAGTGAAATTAACTTTTTTACAGTACAGGTCATATTTTTCAGCTTAGTACCTTGTTGGAACTCTCTGCAGACCATATCCTGTCCTTCAATAATATCTGCCTTGTAAAAAGAAAACTTTTGAGCCTTGAGTTTAAGAATCCTGAATTCGAAAATAAAATCTTTATAGAATCAATATTTTCAATTTCTTTAGTTTTCTTCAGATCATTTTTTACCACTGAAGTGAAGTTAAATTAATCTTTATCACATTATGGGCATTATCCACAAGCGATCGTAACAATTCTCAGCTAGTGTTATAATTATCCATATTGCAACACACACGGTCCAGAATAATTTTCCTACAAACATAGTACAATTAGAAATAAATTACAAAAAGCTCAGATCTGCTGGTTTCCGGGGATTTGATAAGTCAAATAAATTCAGCAACTAAAGTGCCCTATTAATATAATATTTCCTTCCATTCCTGAACCAAGCCAAATAAACAAGTTACAAACAACTTAATATTTATTTTTGAAAACCTGTAAACTGCCATCAGGTGAACAGTTGTTATGTCAAGTTTCAAGGTAACAAGTCTATAGCCCATTACACTAGCCCTGTTTTTCTGGAACTTAACATTTGTAACCTTTATATCATCTCTTATCACAGAGGTGTAGCTAGCTATTTGGGGTACCTGGTGCAGCTCCCCATTCTAATAACCCTCTTCAAGAATTGAGAAAAAATGTATTCTGATTTACTAGTTCAGAAGTAAAATGAGGTGCTCAGCAACAAAAAAAGCAAAAAAAATGTTTCAGTATAATCATAGCAAACTGCTTGCTACGAATGTAAGAAGCAGCTTGCTACATTTATTCTAAGTAACACACATGGACCACTGAAGATCCCAGGCATTCATAAACTGAATGCCAGTATTGTAGTACCTCTGATTTACTTCTACCAATTACTTGCCCTGTCACCTTGCACCTGGGGTGGTTGCCCACATTGTCCCACCCCAGCTACACTTATCCACCACTACCCATGAACAACTTTCTAATGCAGTTTAATTCTCTGCAGTCTATCTGCTTGGGGTTCCAGTCATTCTCTTTATACCAGGTCTCAGTTACTATGCCAATATCAGCATTTGCCTTACACAATACAGTCATGACAAGCTATCAGTGTTCCATTTACATTTTTTGCACTGGTGTGCAGTAGTTGAATTGTAACCCTATTACAGAATTTCCCTGCTGAAAACCCTTATTGCATGCGGTTTAACTAAAGGAATTCTCAAGTAATCTCTTCCCTGTTTACTTCCCTGCCCGGGGCAGATGGATATTATCTCCAGGTAAGGCCCATTTATTCTAATCAATATCATAACATGAAAACAATATCATCATCAGTCGTCTTTTTCCCATTTTCAACATGGGGTTGAGGTGTCAATTCAACTATTGCCATCTTTCATTCTTGATTCAGTGCTGATCTCCTGCCTTTCTTTGACCTTCTCTGCCACTGGAACTAGTTTGCCTTGTGTTCGGATGTCCTCATTTCATCATCTTCCCCACAGTGTGCATCCTACCATCCATCTCAGGCACATCATCTCCATTGCCTATAACGTCCTCAACTGCCCTGCCTTTACTGCCCAGGTTCCTGTACCATACAGTAGTACTGATCGCACCACTGTTTTGTACACCTTACTTTCCAGCTTCTTTGGCATCCTTCTGTAAAACTACTACCCCTGACACTCAGCCCCTTTGATTCAAGCTTTAGCCTCCTCATTCAGACTACCCTTTTCCTCAACATCCCTCCCAGATCTTGAAGCTGTTAATCTGCTCTACTCTCTTCCGTTCTATCTCAGTTCTCAGCTTCTTCCCATTTCTCCCATTCTCTGCTACTACAGCTGTCTTATCTGTACTCCGTTTCATCCCATGTACCTTCAGCTTTGCATTCCATTCCCCTCTCCTTTGCTCAAGTTCTTGCTCAGAGTTTATCTGTAATGCGACATCATCTGTATACAGCAACTGTGTTGATCTGTACCCTCCGACTTATTTGCTAATGTAATCCATTACCAGTATGAACAGTAGTGGGACTCAGAGGTGAACCTTGATGTGCCCTCCACTCCCACTGGACAGTATTTACACTTAAGCCATTGGGTTGTACATAGCCTGCACTTATTCAACCAATATTTCTGGGACTTCAACCCCCCCCCCCGATAGGACTCCCCAAGCCAGCTTTCTTCACACCTTGCCATATGCTTTTCCAAGTCTAGGAATACCCAACTGGACACTTTCCTCAGGAAGACCAGGAGTTTGGCTGCCAGTATTTAGAATTATATGCATCTGTCTGTTTTATCTTATTGTTCATTTGACCAGCATTAAATAAGTTCAGTAAAACAGAAGAAAAGAATACATGTATGCCATCCTCAGCTATTAAAGACGTGACATTTACACAACAGTTCACACTTGTCAAATAACGTTCGCTTCTAAGATTATTTAATCTTGCTTGTAATACAAAATTACTACATCAATGGCTCTGATTTAGCGTCTTTTCCATACCTTGTTTTATGTCTGCAGGGATACAGAGCATAATGCAGTACTGTGTGTAATAATTTGAACAAAACTAGTTTTCAGTTCTATGCCAAGACCGTTTCCATGTTTTCTATAAGATGCTGTTAAGTCTTACGTGGTTTGATGCCAGGGTTAGCTAACCTTTCTGGAATTGTGCTAGAATTTGGCTTTCTATCAGATTCCTCATTTGCCTTCTCTTCATTTACTATTTTGTGTGTTTATCATTATAAGAAATCTCTTTTTCACGTACACTATATTTCATTTTCCCATTAATCCTCCTTTTTTACTTCTAAGTTCGAAATGTGACATTTTGAAATAATCAGGTAGTGCAATACACCTTTAATTTTTTCTGAATTTTGCTTTCTCATACCACTTGTAGGAACTGTCCCTTACTCCCATCCCTTCTCTTTCTGCTTTGCTAATATTTGTCTGTGACCAGGTGCCCACGTTTTGTCATGCTCTAACATCACTTGTACTTTGCTGTTGTTATCATTAAGACATCTCTTTGTATCACTGTTCCCATAGCAATGTTCAAATAGATATATATGGATTCATTAGTGTTATTGTGGTTATTAACATACACAATCTAATATGGTATATGTTGGTTTAACAAAGTTTTTATTGAATATGGCTAATAGATAAACTAATTTTGGAAGTTAATCATAAAAGAAGAAATGGCTATTTTAAGCCAATTTTGAAAATTAAAAGCAAATTAGTTGATGAGAACGATAGTAATGTTAAGCACATTTTGTTATGATGATAGGAGTACCAATAATAGTTGTGATACCCCTAGTGAGTATATGAACAATAAATATGAAGAATTTCCAAAGCTTTAGTAATCACTTTTACACAAGATTATCAAATCTTGAAAGATGTATTTACTAATAATTGGGAAATTTTAATTGAAGACTCCCAGTGTAAAAAACATATAAATCAATTTCCCAAGATAGTTTATAGAAAAGGGAAATGTTTTAAAGACCTATTGAAATCTACTAATAATAAAGGGGTAAAAGAAAAAATGAAGACTGGGAACTATAAATGTGGAGCATGTAAATGGCACTATAAAATCCAAGAAGGAGATAGTTTCAGTACACGTAATAAGAAATATTACGTGAAAAAGAAATTTAATTGTAAATCCAAAGCAGTTGTTTACTTAGCGAGGTGTAATTCCTGTGCCTCTTTTTACGTAGGTAAAACCGAAAGAATGTTCACACAGAGAATTTATGAGCATGAATATGCAATAAAGAATATGAAAATGAATAATGCGTTAGCAAAATATGTAAATGAATGTATTAATCATAAATTTTATTATATGGCGATAGATCAAGTGGAAATAAAAGATAAGACTCCTTGGAATTTAATTTTGGAAGAAAGAGAACTTATCTGGCAAATAAAATTACAAGCAGATTCTTGGCCAGGTTTAAATGAAAGGAGTACTATAGGGCCAGTTCTAAAATTAAAAGCGTTAACTCGTAATAAAATTAAAGATTAATACAAAATTTTTTAAAGATTTTTAAATTAATTTCGAAGGAAGCTATGGAGTAATAGTTTAATATTATAATATAATTAGTTAAAAATATCACATTTTAATTATAATATTAAATTTAATTTTACTTATGGATGAAATGGTTTTTGCATAATATATATTATTATTGGTTAATTATAGGCATAAATTAAATAATAGGTAAGTGGTGTGTGAAATTGTTTTGTATAGTATGATCATTTGATTTTTTAAGGGATTGGACAATGTTTGTGTTTCTATTAATAATATAATATGTATTTATTTATTTATTACTATGTAATTTTAATATGTACATTAGTATTTAATATAATTAATTCCATTCAGCTATTTTATATCCATTGTATTTATGCATTCCCTGATTTTTGGTTACTTAGAAATCATATCTTCAATTTATTTACAACTGAGCATGCCCCAATTTGATTTAGAATTTGGCGCACTTTTTGAATTTGTTGAAGGTTATAAAAGGAAGTGATGTCATGGAGTTCATTATCTGATGAAGTTTAAAACTTTTAAATGAAAGCGCTTACATATATTTGTGTTTTGTTTTTTAAGTTTGTTTTTTGGCTGTACAAGTTTTATTTCGTTATTAAATTGGATTTATTCATCTGGCTGGTGGCTTTTCATTTACATTGTTTTTTTATTGAAGATGCCTGAACTCGCAAAATCCACTGTCTCTAAAAAGGCTTCAAAGAAAGTTGTGAAGAAACCAGCTAAGAAGGATATTTCAGACTTTTGTAACCTTTCTGATTCTCCCCCTCCTTCAGAAATGTTGTTTTCTTAAGATTCACTACTCCTGTATTTTCTAAGGTGCATTATCTAGAATTCTAATATCTCCCAATTGGTTCCTATTATTTTTCTCATTATAATTTATCTCCTGTTGTAAGTTATCCAGGGAGATGTTGTTATGCATGCCTGCATTCATTTGCATTATCATTTCTCTGGTATCCAGTGAGATGTTGTTATGCATGCCTGCATTCATTTGCATTATCATTTCTCTGGTATCCAGTGAGATGTTGTTATGCATGCCTGCATTCATTTGCATTATCATTTCTCTGGTATCCAGGGAGATGTTGTTATGCATGTCTGCATTCATTTGCATTATCATTTCTCTGGTATCCAGGGAGATGTTGTTATGCATGTCTGCATTCATTTGCATTATCATTTCTCTGGTATCCAGGGAGATGTTGTTATGCATGTCTGCATTCATTTGCATTATCATTTCTCTGGTATCCAGGGAGATGTTGTTATGCATGTCTGCATTCATTTGCATTATCATTTCTCTGGGTACCAGCGTTATAAAGTTTGAGAAAGCACATGAGTAACATTAACATATAGCCAAGTATAGATACAGGCCAAAGCTTTAGTATGATAGCCAGGAATCACATCTGGCATAAAGAATAAAGTTGTTATGTCAGTTGTCTTGATGTGAGAAGAATCCTGATTAAGGATCTCGATTCCTACACTATTTCAAGACCATTCATGTATGTGAACTCTTCTTCCTTGCATGAGCATAATAATAATAAAAAAAAAACAACCAAACTTTCTCAGACTATTTTTCAAGGTTTACTGAAATGCCTTTCTTATTCAAAAGCAGAAGTGCTGAGTTTGCAATTAAGTAAAAAAAAAACATTTTATCGTTTTAGAATTTGGAAGGAAATTGTGAATGATAACAGCCTTTACACCTCTAGTGCTCTATTTCAGTTGTTCACAAGCCTCAAAAAAATCCTACATGGTGTGACATGGTACCTAGCAACACTGACAATGCTAGATGGTGTGACAGGTACCTAACCATATCAACAATGATAGTGTGACAAGTTCCTAACCAGATTGGCAATGCTAGTTACCTAATCACATTGACAATACTAGATGGTATGACAAATACCTAACCACTTTCACAATGCTAGATGGTGTGGCAGGTACCTAGCAACAATGACAATGCTAGATGGCATTACAGAAACCTAATAACATCAATCACGCTAGATGGTGTGATGTGTACCTAACCACATTGACAAAGCTAGATGGTGTGACAGGTACCTAACCACATAAACGGTGCTAGATGGTGTGACAGGTAACTAACCACATTGACAATGCTAGGTGGTGTGGCAGATACCTAGCCATATTCACAATGCTAGATGGTGTGAAAGGCACTGAATTTAATCAACAGCATTGGCTGGCATGACAGGTACCTAACCATATCAATAATGCTAGATGGTGTGACAGGTTCCTAACCACATCAACAGTGCAACAGTGCTAGATGATGTGGCAGGTTACCTAACCACATCAACAGTACTAGATGGTTTGGCAGGTACCTAACCACATCAACAGTACTAGATGGTGTGGCAGGTACCTAACCACATCAAAAGTGCCAGATGGTATCAGAGGTACCTAACCACATCAGCAGTGCTAGATGGTGTGACAGGTTACATAACCACATCAAAAGTGTTAGATGGTGTGACAGGTTACCTAACCACATCAACAGTGCTAGATGGTGTGACAGGTACCTAACCACATCAACAGTGCTAGATGATGTGGCAGATACCTAACCACATCAACAGTGCTAGATGGTGTGGCAGGTACCTAACCACATCAACAGTGCTAGATATTGTGACAGGTACCAAACCACATCAGCAATGCTAGATGGTGTGACAGGTACCTAACCATATCAGTGGTGCTAGATGGTGTGACAGGTACCTAACCATATCAGTAGTGCTAGATGGTGTGACAGGTTACCTAACCACATCAACAGTGCTAGATGGTGTGACAGGTATGTAATAACATTGACAATACCAAATGGTGTGACAGGTACCTAACTACACTCACAAATTTGACCTTTTGTCTGTGGGAAAAAATCTTTCTAATGTGGGGGCACAATATTAGTCTTTCTCTATTATGGGGTAACATGTGCCTTATATTCTCAATGGTATCCTTCGATATAAATTTAGTAAAAAACTAAGAATCAACGTATATAATGGTCATGCTGAAAGCACAGTGCAGCCTTCAAAGAGAATCAGTAAGATTATATTTCCTTGCTCTAATGTGTCGCAGATCGACATCTTGTAATAATATTTTACTAATCCAGCAGAATTCCTAAAAGCAAGAAAAAATAGAACAATCTTTCCTCTTCTGGAAAAGGATTTATAAACCAAATTACCTATTATTTTAACCAATGTTATGGTAGAAAACCTTTGCCAATCGTGTCTTCAAGATACTGGCATTACCAAACAATGTAAGATGTATTGTCTGCAGATGAAACATTCACGGATGGACATAGTACACCAAGGTTCTCAATTATGGAAAGTGAACATGCACAAATGCTTGACACAATCATCATTATCCATAGGCAGTATGTATGTTTCAGTCAGTAAGAGGTGAAGCGAGTACTTTTCCGAAATGAGCAGCCCTATGCCAAAGGTAAAAATCAGTATCACAGATTACAAAATCAAAAGAAATTCATATTCAAAATATCTGAATAATAATTGGCAGTCCATGAGGATATGCTTTTTATAAATCAAACAGTACCCACGAGATGTCCAGCCTTAAAGCAGACTGAAAACACGCAAATCTCTAACTGTAACTATAAAAAAAAAACATTGCTAAGTGGAGATATAATAAGTCAACCTCCTACGTGCCTTAAATCAAAATTCCATCCTCCCACATAGAGCACCACTCTGAAGCAAAATTTTCTTCTTTCGGCTTTTCCTGGTTTGGGGTCACCACAGCAGATCACCTGTCCGCTCATGATTGGCAGTGGAGTTTTACCATGTCGAGTTGCCAGTCTGGCACCCAACCTTTCACAGAAGGCACACACACACACACACACACACACACACACACACACACACACACACACACACACACACACACACACACACACACCTAGGGCCAATTTAGAGTGTCCAATCCACCTACAGCATGTCTTTGGGATGTGGGAGGAAACTGGAACACCCGGAGGAAGCCCGCATGACCACAGGGAGGACATGCAGACTCCACACAGAAGGCACCCGAGCCAAGAATCGAACTGGATAACCTCTAGCTGTGAGACGGCAACGCTAACTGCTGCACCACTGTGGCCGCCCTCACCACTCCAAAGCAAAATAATATATACAAATAAAAAAAATCTGAAAAACAATTAGTGTATATTAGGAATGTATTTATTTTTTTTATTTATTTTTTATTTTTATATTTATTTTACATTTGTTGACCGGGCTGGCCCAACTGTATTTATGTCCATTTTCAGTGGAGCCCCAGGGATAAAAGCTCCACACTTCAGAATTGAATAACAAATACATAGGTACATTACCATGATTTGGCAAGTAATAACAGTACATTACATTTTAGCTTATGAGTAAGGAAAAAAACACAATGGTAAGTAATAATAGTACATTATATTTTAGCTTATGAGTAAGTAAAAAAACACAATTGTACTTGCAAATTGGGTATGGATATACATACAACAATATATAAGGTATGTGAAATAGAGCACTGTTAAACTAAATGAGTTAAACACACTATATTGTTAGTAAAAGATCACTGAGTTTATGTGGATGAGAAGATTAGTGTCTAGTGACAATGGAGGTAGTTAGTCTGGGTTTGCACAGGGGCACAGCTAGTGGGATTTAAGGTATGGTTTGCGTTTGATTTTAAATAGGGTAGTTGAAGGTAGGGAGGTTAGGTCATTTGGGAGAGAGTTCCAGGTTTTACCCACTGTGTTAGAGAACAGAGAGTCTCCAGCCAGATTGTTGGTTTTACTTGTGTTTACCAGTAATTTATTATATGAACGCAGGGTCTTCAGGTTAATGTAGGGGGAGATTAAGTTAGTGAGTATTGGAGTATTTGTAGGATGATGCAGTATCTTATGGGCAATAGTTAGTTGGTTGAATAGAATAAAATTTGACAGTTCTAACCATCCTAGCTGATTAAGATTATTGCAATAATGGGTTCTATAGGTAGAACCAGTTGCAAAGCTAACAATATTACTGTAGGAACTGGATAGCTTGTTCATATTGCTTTTGCATAGTTTTGTATAGATCGAGAAAGCATATAGTAGGGTTGAGATTAAGTGGGTACGGGCAATAGTGGTCCTAGCTAGTGGAGTCAGAAAGGGTTTGATCCTGTAGTGGGAACCTAGTTTCTTGTTTACTGTTTTTATAGTGTTATTAATATGGGGTTCAAAGGTGAGGTTGTTATCGATTAGTACTCCAAGTAGTTTTGTGGTAGAATCAGGAGTAATTATAGTACCATTGCTAGATGTAACAGTAAAATGCAGTGGAGAGGCTCTGCGTGTGGGAGTAAATAGTAGCATTTTTGTTTTGTTTGGGTTGAGGATGAGACAACGTTGAAGAAGCCAGTTTTCTACTGTACTAAACACGGCTTGGGTTAGGGACTGAAGTTGTGATAGTGAAAAGGCTGAGCATATGAGTGTAGAATCATCTGCATATTGGATACAGGTAGCTTGAGGTAATACATGGTGTAGGTCGTTGGTAAAAATAGAAAAGAGGAGAAGACCCAATATGGAGCCTTGAGGGACACCAAAGGTAATTGGGAGATGGGAAGACAGGTTATTCTCCCATAATACAGCCTGTTGCCTGTTATTTAAATAGGATTGGAACCATTGTATAGCAAGTGGATCCAGTGAGAAGTTTCTAAGTGTGTTTATGAGTAGTTGGTGATTAACCATGTCGAAGGCTTTTGAAAGATCATTGAAGAGGGCTGAGGATAGAGTATCATTATTACAATATTTATTAATGCAGTCGGTGAAGGATAAGAGAGCAGAGGAGGTGCTATGAAATGGTCTGAAGCCATGTTGGCAGGTAGTTAGTAGGTTGTTTTTCAGTAGGTGGTTTAACAGTTGTTTATGAATGCACTTCTCCATAATTTCTGCTAGTGGGGTAGTATGGCTATAGGCCTATAGTTGGAAAAATCTTTGGAATTCCCACCTTTGTGCAGGGGGATGATAGATGACATTTTCCAGATTGATGGAATAGTTCCTTCTGAAATAGTTCTGTTAGTGAGAATGGATATGGGGTAGGCTATGGCTTTGGAGGTTATTTTCAGGTATTCTGCAGGTAGTAGATCTGCAAAGAGGGTCATGGGTTTAAGTTTCTGAATAAGAGTGCAGACAAGGGATGTAGGAACTGGTTTGAATTGAAATAATGGAGGGCTGTTAGGGATGAAATTAGAAGCAGATATAGTGTCAGGAGATAACTGTTTGGCCAAAGATTGAATAGTGTCTGTGAAGAAAGTGTTAAAAGAATTGGCAATGTGGATAGGGCTGTTGAGATTGGAGCCTGGGGGGGGGGTGTAATAGAGCGACCTGGGTGCAACAGTTTATTGATACCAGACCAGAATTTTTGAGGTTTATTTTGGTGGGTTTGTTGGAGGTGACAGTAAAAGTTTATTTTATCAGACGATATTGCTTTTTTAGTTTCATTTCTTAATTATCTAAACTTAATTTGATCTGCTGGGTTTTTGGTTGTATGCCAGCTAGCCCAGAGTTTGTTTCTCTGGAGGATTTTTTGTTTGGTAGTTTTGGAGAGCCAAGGGGCTGGTTTAGACCTACTTCTTATTATTTGTGTTGGGGCATGGCAATCCAGTATGGATAAAAATGTAGTGTTAAAGTATTTAACGGCATCTTCTAATGGTAGGTGTTTCAAGGGTGGCCAGTCACAAGCTTTGACTTCTTTTTGAAGGCTGTCAGGGTTAAAATTTTTGGTAGACCTTATTTTCTTATAAATAGTTGGGTTTGGGATGTCAGTCTTATATCTGATTAAGTAGGTGAGAGAGTGATCACTTATATCTTCAGGGAGGGTCCCTACTTTGTAAGACTGGTTATGACTATTTGTAAGAATCCAATCTAGGTTGCTGTGATTGCTATTATGTTTATTGGTTCTAGTGGGGGATGTAATGGTTTGCATAAAACCATGTAGGTTGATATGGGTAGTAGGCTGTTCAGATGTGCAACTCCTCCAGTTTATGTTAAAGTCTCCAAGAATTATGGTTTCTTGTGGGTAGGTGGAGGATAGCCTCTAAGGTGTTAATATTGTTGCCTGGCGGAAGGTAGATACAGATGATGTAAATGGATTTACATTTGTTGAGTTGAATTTTGGAGATGAGAATTTCTTCATTGCTAGTCAGAGGAGGTTTAGAGTCTATGGAAGTAACTTGTAATTCAGATTTATATAAAATAGCTACTCCTCCGCTTTTCTTGTAATTACAGTCAAGTCTGAGGATACTGTAACCTGGGGGGATGACAGTGGTGTCTTGTATTGTTGGCTTAAGCCATGTTTCAGAGAGACAGAGGATGTCAGATGAATGTACATGCATGAGGGCATGTAGGTGGGCAACTTTATTATTAATGCTTCAAATATTGAGGTGGGCTATTAGGAGTGAGTTAGGGGGGGTTAGTGATCAGATGTGCATTAGTAGACATTGGGGTGGTAGGCTATGTGGTAGTTGTAGAATTTGGGCCAGGGTTTGGGTGTATGTCACCATCAATTAGGGAGTGAACTTGTATTGCTAGATTGAGAAGTAAACCTTTACATATAAGGTTCAGAGGTTTTCTAGCTTTAGGGCTGTAGTATGTGATATGAGTGAGTCTATGAAATTTGGCTGATAAATACTTTGGTGGATGGGATGTTTGATTATGGCTATGAGGGATGGTAAGTGTTGGTGTGGAGGTTTGTTTTGTGTGGTTATGAAATTGAAGGTAGTTTAGGTGTTCATAGAAAGTAAGTAGGTAGGGTATAGCTAAAATAGGTAGTACTGATAGTAGAAGTAGGAGCTTAAAGTGTGTGAAGGTACTGTTAGTTTCTTTGGTCTGAAGAAGCTTTTTAGCGCACCATTTGTTATCTGCAATAAACATGTGTTTAGTTTTTAAACCTGTGCTGGACTGCCTGGTTGCTTGGTTGTAGCATTTACAACTTTGAATTTAAATGTGTTTAACATTTAATCTGCTGTATTACCTCGTTATTCTTGTCCCCAGTTATTCATGTGTTTACATATTTTCATGTTGCTACATGTTTACATATTTTCATGTTGCTACGTGTTTACAATTTGAGGCTTCTTATTGTGTGCTTAGTGTGCAGATTATGGCTCAGCTATTTTTCTTAATTGTATAGCAGCTGTTATTTAATTGTATAGCATACTATTTATTTAAATATTAGTAGAAATATTTTTGATTATTATTATTAACATCAGCTGTTTTTTTCTGCTATGAAATACATTATTTGGAATACAATTCACAAAGAAACTGCCTTTGGTTGTACCAGGAATCTGCATGCCAATTTGAATTTGAACTTTCTAGAATTGAGCTAGCAGAATAATTTTAACTCCAATACATTTGCTAATAGGTGTCTATGTACATGGTCACAACAATCTAATATCCAAGTGTAATTATCAAAAATCCATGAGAAAACATTGCTGTGTTCAAACACAGACACTGTATTGCCCTTGTATGAACACAATAAAGCATCTTACGTACAACTTCTGCTGAAAATATTCTTCCCAACTGGTGTCATAAAACTACTGAGTTAGTGTTATAGTTTGGTCTTTCATATTTTAATCATACCAAGCATGCTTTGTCATAGGCCTGCTTGGAATGATAGTAGAACATTAGTCAAGGTGTCTAAGGACAGTATTTAGTGTGATGTTTTATTAAATAAGAATACAAATCAAGTTCACTTCATGCTAGGCTCTGACCATAAGTGCACAGCAAGTGCTAAAACCAGATTTCAATGAAACCTTTAAGCACAGACACATCGGGGGATGGGGTGGGGAGCTACCCGGGCACACACATGGAGTGATGCCATAATCTCTTTCTTTTCTGTGACCTGCTACAAAAGCAGTGTTTATGGCAGAATCTAGCCATGTTTACATATCAGAATCTTGATTTTTGTTTTATTTTGTACTATGCAGTTGCAGTAGCCATTTCACTTACCCGGTATTATTAAGGGACTAGTGTGTTCCAGGCTGGTTTGTCTCTTCTTTCCCCTATAGACCAGCCCTACCTTGAGAAGATGATGACTGCCTCAGTGGGCACTGTGGACAATATATCACCAATTAAGCATTTTTTCAAGATACTGACAACTCTGATGAAGTCCACCTAAGAGGAGGTCATCTCCATAAAGTCTGTGCTGGCTTCCCATGACAACAAATTGTAACAACACAAAGACTCCATTCTAGATCAGCAACTAGAAAAGAGAAGACAAATGGAGAATGTTAGCACAAACACCACTGAGATTGTGGAGCTCAGGGTACACCCTAGATAGCTGGAGTGTAAATTAGATGACTTGGAAAACTGGTTGAGGGTGGACAACCAGCTGATCCTGGAACTGCCTGAAAGAGTAGCAGGTACGGATCTATTAGCATTTGTAAGAAGTGAATTGTGCACACTGTTAAATGTGGATACCACCATCAATAACTGAGACAGTACATAGAGTGATAACCAGACAGTCAAATTCAGTGTATCCAAGCACCTGATTAGTAAATGCCTGGATTACAACATTAGAGAGAAGATCTTGAGAGTGGCCAGGGAATTAGCATTCTGCATAACCATAGCACCTTATTATTAAATGCATGGATAGCAATGCTACAGAGAGGATCTTAAGAGTGGCCAGAGAAACAGTGACCAATCCAAAGATGGCAGGACATCCAATATCCATAGTGCTGGATTATGGCTTAGTACTGATGAAAAATAGAAAGCTATGGCAGTTATTCTGTGATGGGGGAGAGGGTTTGGATTTGGGGTTTCTTTATGATATCCATCCACATTGCTTTTATTCCAGAGAACTCAGAAATGTTCATTCCAGTCCCCAGCTGATGCCAATACATTTTTGAAGAAATAGGAGATTAACCAGAATAGATGTTATGCCGAAATGGTGCAAGTGGAGTAAAGTACAGGAATCCTCATAGTCTGAATACACCATCCAAATCACCAAGGCAAAAAGGGTAAAATCGCTCTTTGCCATTCAATAACACTGGTGAATCAAGGAGGGGTAAGACAGAACCTGCTTGACTATAATCTGAAATGTTCCACTGGGGACTGACAGATCAGTACCTCTGTTGGGCATAAGGGGAGCAAAAATGCACTCCCTCAGATGGATCTCACATGAGAAGACATTCAGGAGATTGAGAACTCATGTGCAAATAAATAATACGTGCTAGAGCCATGGAAAAACATTTAGCTATTATGATGGATATGACTCATAAAGTTTACTGCAAAGGTGACTTTGACTCCTGAGACTGTAATGTTGACCAGCCTTGCATGATAATATATGTCATATCTATGACTTTATAGCACCTACAACACTTCATGTTTTCTCTGGGATTCCCCATTTCTGAGTGTGTGTGTTTGCATGTGGCATGATCTATGATGCTGCATGAGAGTGGTTAGCTAGTTAGATTGAGGGTAGTTGAGGCAAAGCATTTTACCCCTCACTATGTTGTGTTTCTGGGTCTATATGACAGTATCAAATAGACTAAATAGCGAATGCTATTTAGTCGATCCGACACTGTCGAAATGGCAAAATAGCGAAGTCACAGAACATCAAATTTTTTCCCAGGGAAAAAATTGGTGGCCCGTCTTTGGGACTTTGCCATTTCCTCCACTATGGTGCAATCTTGGAGTTGGTATATTTAAGTAGGGGGGTGTGGGGCCCACAGTCCCCCACATGGGGGGTGTGGGGGTGAAGTCCCCAACTTAAATTTGTGTTTAAGTTTATTTTTTTTTTCGGAGCAGCGAATTTTTTTCCCTGGGAAAAAATTTGCTCTTCCGTTTGTTTGATATTTTGTTGTTTCGATATTATCGGTATGATGAAGTAGCGTTTGCTATTTACATTGTACGATAATATGATATAGACACATATTTCTAGCCCTGCATTAGGAGCTGCATTGGTTATTCTGTCTTTAGACAGCTGAGAGAGGTATTATAGACCCACATTTTGAAGAGGTTTTATTAGATCACATATTTATTTACTTTTCATAGGTTCATAGATTCATAGAAGACTGCTGGGCTAATGGCTTAAGAGCTTTTACCCCTGTGGCAATCTGACCTGATTTTACACAGTATATTGCCCTAGTGTCAAGAGGATGACATGGGTTTTTGCCTATGCTAAGACTATCACACAGAATACCCCTGTCCATAAGAGACATAGGCACCACCCCAGGTGTGAATTGATGATTCACCATCCATCGATTCAAATTGCTCTTGAAAAGGGCCAGAGAAGGGCTCTGCTTAATGTGAATAGGAATCCTGTTCCAAAGAAGAGGCGATCTCTGGGATACATATCTGTCTCTCCAGCATGTTTTGTTTGAGTTACTGACTAAGTTTAGATCCCTAGAATTTGTGACCCTCATGCTGTTTTCTTGTGGATGTATAGCGGCTCCATCGAGGCAGGATTTATGAGTTCCTGGTAGGTCAGGCATAGGTCAACCGTTAATAGTTGTTAGGACACAGAATAAAGGGATAGGGTTTTTAGTCTATCCACATAGGACATGTTGTTTGCACCCTTTATGAGGAACCTCTGAGGTTACTCCAACTGTTGTAAGTGCCTAGTCAAGTACATGCCAAATGGTGGGTTGTACTCGATTATTGGTCTAATGAGGGCTGAGTACAGTGGTACTATAATTTCCTTGGATCTGGATGCCATACCTTTACTTATAAATTGTGACACATAGAAGGACTTCCTCACCACTGTGGACACATGACTGTCAAAGTTCATGCTACTATCTATCTGTGTGCCTAGATCCCTCACCTCTGAGTCTACTCTAAAGGGTGTGTTAGTAATGATGTAGTTAGCAGGGGTATTTGATTTCCCAAAGGGTACAATAATGCATTTTTTGCATTTAGTTTCAGGCCATGACTCTGGCACCAATCATTTGTCTGATTTAGTCCTTCCTGAAAGATATATACATCATTGGGGGATTCAGTGATTGTCCCCAGACTGCAGTCATTGGCAAACTTTGTCATCCAGATGCCTTCCACATTTGCCTTGGCATCTAAAAAGTATATTCCAAACAGGAGCGGTCCCAGTACTGAGTTCTCTGGCACACCACTAGTAACTGGCCTCTTGCTAGAACTGGATTCACCCACTTCACCCAGTTTATTTATAATACCTGAGTACTGATGTGTGTCAAATGCCTTGGCCAGGTCGTGTTAGATGGTATGTACTGTTTTGCCCTCATCCATGGCCTTAATGACTTTCTCAAAGAAATCTACTAGATTCAATAGGCATGACCTCCCTTGCAAAGCTGAATTGGATCAGGACAAGTGTTTGTAGATTTCCCATGTCGTTATTTATCAGGGCCATGATTATTCTTCTCATGGCCTTACAAATAAGACTAGTCAAACTTATGGGTCTGCAATTTCCTGGGCCAGCTGATGGTTCTCCTTTATGCAAAGGGATAATTGTTGCTGTTCTCCACTCTGTTGGGATAAAGCTGGTCCAGAGGCTGTGGTTAAACATAGATCCTAATGGTTCAGATTGGTCCTGATTTCAGCTATTTAAGAGGTAACCTCGTTTATCGTCAGGACCCACTGACACCATGTTTTTAATTTTAGGGAACACAGTGGCAACTGATTCTTTGGTGATAATTGACAGTAGAGTGGTGTAGGGTATTTCTTGAGTGAGAACTGGGGGTGATGGGGAAGTTAAATTTGAGACAAATTTGTGGCCAACAGATTTGATATATTTTCTGACTGAGTATAGGCGATACCATCTATAACCAATTCTGGACATTGTTGGGTGTTGCCCTTAAGATTGTGCGACGTAAATGAAAAATGCCTTATGGTCATCCTTAGCTTTGGAGGCTATTTATGCCTCAAAGTCTGCTTTTAGAGCCTTGACTAGTTCCCTGATTCACTTGTTTAGACTAAAGAGGAACTTACTGCTCTGTTGTGTACATTCCCTCTTGCTTCTTGATAGGATTTTCTTTCTTTTGTCGTAAAACTTATTAATACCTGGGTCCACCAGGGAGGCTTGTTTTTGTTATTTGTTTTAGGTTTATTTCAGTCTGGTACTGATGTTTCTAAGTAGTTTTTTATATTGTTATACAGGGCTATTGTCTATGCCTCTGCATAGGCTTCTGTCTTTTCTGGATTTGGGCGAGCTTGGAATCGGGAGGCTTGTTTTTGTTATTTGTTTTAGGTTTATTTCAGTCTGGTACTGATGTTTCTAAGTAGTTTTTTATATTGTCATACAGGGCTATTGTCTATGCCTCTGCATAGGCTTCTGTCTTTTCTGGATTTGGGCGAGCTTGGAATCTAGCTATGCTGCCACTTATAGGAGATAGTTTCCCTTAGAAAAGTTCTTAAAATTTTTGGGGTTGGGTGGAGGGTCTAGTTTTACCTTTATTTCCAGGGACACCACTTTGTGTTCTCATCTTACCAGTGATTACATCACACTTGGGGGGGGGGTGCAGCCCTCATTCATATTAGTGGGTACCAGGATCTAGGATATTTGTCCTTCTAGTTGGAGTGCAGTCCATGTGCCTCAGGACATTTGAATTTACAAAGTCAAAAAATCTTTGGGCCTGCATGTTAGTGGTCATACATGCCCCCCCACCCCCAGTTAATAGAGGGGTAGTTAAAATCAACTTATGAGTATGGTATTTGGCTGGAATGTGAGTGATTCTAGTAACTTCAGGTATGGTGTGTGGGTTTCCTGGTTCATGGTTGGGGACCTGTAGATAGCAATAATATTCTGCTATATTGTGTTTGGGCTATTTTAGGGTGTGAGTTTGTGATGGTGAGGGTTACTGTGTGTGGAAGGGAACAACAAGGCCAAATCTATGCAAGGGCCAATTGGTTTGGCACTCTTAATGTCAAACATATGACATTGAAGGCAATTATATTTTGGTTATAGAAGGAAGGCATACAAATTGTGTTTTTACAGGAAACAAAGCTGAAAGCTCCAATGAAGGATGGGAGGAACTGGTGGACAGGCCAGATATTTTATAGTCATGCACATACGGCAAAGAAGGAAGTAGCAATTTGGCTTCACAAATTCATGGACTGGACAGTTACAGAACATAAGTCTGAACATATTGATAGATGTATTTTAGCCAGACCCAACTACAGCTCCCTCAAAGTAGTGCTGATTAGTTATTATGGGCTGAAGGATAATTCCACTAGTGCATGGCCTGAGGTGTTGGCTGTCTCAGAGCTTACAGGGCAGGGGCTATGCAACAGGATATTGGGGAGAAGATCTTCACCCCCCCCCCCCCGAGGATGTGGGAGCTGTTAAAGCAAACCTGCCATTTAATCTGTTTTACTAAAAACAGAAATCATTTATTTATTTATTGCCATTTGATAACTCCTATATAACTCCAAAACCCAATGCAGACAAATGACTTTAGAGCTGAGAAGTCTAGAGATCAATACAAAAGATCCAGTTGCCAAGATACAACTATCCTTTCTTAAATTAAGGCTATAAAAGCTCATAGTAAAGCTATCAAGATACAGTGAGTTCAAGACAAATCAGAGGGATGCAAGTCTTTTTTGGAGGAGCGAAGGGTTTAAACTCCCCAAAGATTCTACTGAGACAGTTAGCTAGTGACATCTCTGAGCTGGGCATTGCCACAGCCGTCAAAGAGCTTCCAGTGGGTTGGATGGCCTCACTTAAGATTTTTATAAGGGGTTTAGGGACAGTCTGTTGCAACCATTAATATCCTTTTATAACTCAATAAAGTTTATGGGATGTAGCCCAGAGAATTCAAATGTGGCTATGGTTATTTTTCTTCCTAAACAAGTAAAATATAAATATGAGACTGAAAATGATCAGCCTATCTCATTATTGAAACTAGGGGTTAAGATATAGGCAAACATTGTGGCCAAATGACTGCATATGTTTTTTCATGTTTCTATTGCAGAAAACTAATAGGTTTTTGAGGCGGGCAGTTTGAGGAGACCTGATTTATTTTTATTATGGTTAGATAATCAATGGCAGGGACAGCGTTATAACACACATGTATGTGCATTCTTGGTAAATTTTCAAAAATACTTTGACAATATTGAGTGGAACTTCATCTAGGTCATTCTTCAATGTATAGGTTACCCTTTTTTACTTATTAGAAAATACAAGCACTATGGGTCTATAGCATGTGTTTTACAAATGTGGTCTTATTCCAATTATCAGAATGATGAGGGATACACGACAGGGATGTGTCTTATCCCCCTGTTATTTGTTCTTGTTATATCTGCTTTTGAGGAGCTTCTACACTGAAGGCATAAGGGAGATGCTATCATTTCTTAGAGGAAAATGTAGAGTTTAACATCTTGGTTCACAGAGACTGACTGGTATAGCTGTCAGGAGTCTTAGACTGTGCATCAAGAGTTATAGTTTTGATAAATTTGCATAGGTACATGGTTTAAATTTCAACTTTCAGGAGTCACACATCTTTCATTTAACCTGATTCAGGCAGAATTATTAAAAAGACCTAATTTACCTTGTAGGTTGGTTTCTCAGGTACAATATCTGGGAATCTGGATGGTGTGGAGTCGGTCCAAAACATTTGAACTAAATGGAAAGCCAAAAGCACAGCTCTTGGACAGAACATCTATGGAGTAGGGAAGGCTTCGTTTCTCATTTCTTATCAGACTCCAAGTTGGTAAGACTGTCTTGCTGCCAAAGATCCTCTTTCTACTTATGCATTTGCCATATCTGGCTTTAACACCTCATGTGAATGAATAGCAGAAATAGAGTATGAGGATTTTATGGCAAGACAGAAAACCTACAGCTAGTAGGATTAAACTGTTCTTGGGAAGGGGGGGTCCTAACATACAAGCTTCAATAAAATGGAGGTTGGATAGCAATATATAAGGACTAGGCAAGCATAAGAGATACAACCATTGTGATTCTTGATAGAATATTGTTTTTTTTTTTACTTTAGGAGTGACAGGCTATCAAGGATGGGGAAATGATCCCATGAGGTGTGGGATCCTGATGGCCTTGATGACTGGACTGAGAAGCAAGTTGGTTGTCCTGTCTGTTCTTACAAGGAAAGCCACTCATTTTTAGCTACTTCATATCTGTCATATCATAAGGGGTCCTTAATAGAATGTTGGCAGCCCAAGATAGTGGACTACATAAAAAGGTGGTTTACAAAGTCCACTGAACATGTGGAAGAAACAGACAAATGTACGTTTTGTAAAACAGACCTGGAGAGGGACTGCATACTGAAAGCGATAATAATGCGATAAGACTGTTACACTGGGCATTGTGCAAACATTATAATGTTAAAGTAGTTGAGAAACACTGGAAACATGAGCCACAAAGCATCATGTAAAACGATGAAGTCTACATCACATGGGATCATACATCTCAACCTCTTACAGCAATAAATCTGGAGAAAGCCACAAATAACAGGGGGGAAGTCCCCAAAATAGGGACACTTTTTAAATATTCCTCTTCCAAACTTAGAAAATTGATAGAACAACAGGTTTTACATTAGCATGAGTTTTCTGAAGGATACTAAGTCTGCAAATCAAACTTCTGCCATTATTTTCTTACTTCAGTCCTCAGTAATTTGCTAGAAAACTACCATTTTATGAGACACAGACCAAAATATGATAAAAAATCTGAACATTCTGTGAAAATTTGGACAGTTGAGAGCTATGCATGGGATTACCCATTACCAACAGCTCAAAAGATAGATTTGAGAAAGCTAGATATAGTAGTCCATGAAAAGAAAACAAAAGTAGCATTGATCACTGAAATCGCTACACCCAGTGACTACACTGTCTTGCATACAGAGAGACACAAAGTCATAAAATATCAGGATTTGCAGGCAGAAATTAGAGCAATGGGATAGAAAGATACCCAAACAGTTTCAGTAGCAGTAGGAGCAACAGATCATATAAAAAAGAATCTACAATTGCATTTAGATATGTTACCAATACATGTAACTCTGTGCAAATTGCAGAAGGAGTCATTACTGGAAACCTTGCATGTCTTGTAAAGAGCATTTCTGGCTAACATCAAAGCTGAAATACTAATTTCATGAACTTTAATCATACTTTGACTTAGGGATTGGGGTCCATTCCCTTCATGGTATTAGAATCCCAAAGAACTTGGAGAAATTAAAAAAGTAAGTTAGTTTGGTGTCTGAATGGAGAGATGATAAATTAACAAGCAGACCAGACTAGTATTGCTGGAACTGAATATATGCTCAAGTTTTGGTGAGTACTTTCACAAGGTGGACTTTTTTTTTTTTTTTTTTTTTTTTTTTTTTTTTTTACAAAATCTCACCAAAACACCCCTAAACCTCCCATAGATTAGCTGATTTTACTAGTTCTGCAACAGAACTTAGTCCACCTAGTACCCCCTTCACCACTTATTACAGAATACACCTGGCATAATGGAAGGTCAGTTTCACACTGTTTCTCCAGCCAGCCTGATGGACTTGGGCATTCTGAGGCAATGTAGCAATTGTCTTATGTATACAGACATCCTACTACTCCTAAAATATGCAAATACAATACATGAAAGATGTATCTATACTATGAATCTGGAATCAATGCGCTCTCTCATGCAAAACAAATCAAATACCAAGCATGTTGTCAGCACCCGCACTCTACCTCCCACACATACCAAGCACACAATACATAAACCCACATATGCAGAGATACTAGAAATATACCAAAAGAGCAAAGATATACCAAGTGCAAACCTTCGGCACACAATATGGTCTCAACAGCACCCAATACATATAACAACATATACATCTGTGTCTCACCCAATAAGCCCTTAAAACAAAACATACTTAAACCAAATGTCTTGGTCATAGGTGATTCCATAGTGATACACACAGATGTCCCTCTCACTAGGCTGGCCGATTAGAAGGTCAGTGTCAGCTGCCTGTCTGGTGCCAGGATCTGCCGAATCATGCACTCAAGTCTCTCAATGACAAATACTGTTATGACACTGTCATAGTTCATGTTGGAGTGTATGACTTGAGACATACTTCCCTAGACTATATGAAGAGAGACATGAGGAAGCTTTCAGATTATGTGTCTCAGGCAGGTTGTCACTAGCCCTAAGCACTATTCTTCTCTTACCCAGGATGATACCACAATACAAACAAAAAATGATTGACTTCAACATTTTTTTTTAAAACAATTTTACTAGAAGTGCTGTTGAAAACACATCAACATAAAAAGAATGAACCATTTTAAATTATGTGAATAAATGATCATTTGCAGAATTAAATTTAACTATATACAAAATTGTTCACCAAAACTCTTAAATATCAGCTGAAATAGTTTGTATATATGCAGTTTTACTGTAAAAATAAGCTATTTTTGTAATATTTCATAAACTTTGTTCGAACTAGTATAAGTAAAAGTTTTCCTAGAACATCTATATTTGATTGTTAGTCTTTCCAAACAACAAATGTCATTAAGTAGATTTTTAAATTCTTGTAATGACAGAGAGGACTGCGATTTCCAATTCCTTTTAATTATTTTTCTGGCTATAGATAATATAGACCAAATCAAAGGATAATTGGATGTTTTTATACAATCTGGTACTGGAGTATTAAATAATATCAGAGATTTAGATAAGGCAAAGTTATCTGTAAATACGGCCTGCATAAAATCATTTATAACTTTCCAAAATTTTTTTAATTCAGTACAGTCAAAGAACATATGAGACCACTCTGCATTCAATTGCTTATTACATCTCCAGCAATTTACATCTTTTTTTTAATTTTAGTCATTATTAAAGGAGTAATAAAAGATCTATTCAAATATTTCCATGTAAATATTTTCCATTTGAGTGAGGAAGCAGTTAAACTCTATGATTTTAAGATATTAGTTTTATCTTTATCCGTAGGAAGTTGGCCATTAATGGAATAAAAAGAATTCCAATAACTGTCAAGGAAAACCAGACTTTATAGCCTTTTATATATATATGTATATATATATATATATATATATATATATATATATATATATATATATATGTATCTTAGACCTTCCTCTTTTCCTGTTACCTGGCAGCTTCACCCTTAACATCTTTTTCCCAATATACTCTGCATCTCTCCTCAGCACATGTCCAAACCAGTGTAATCTTGCCTCTCTAGCTTTGTCTCCAAACCTTTCAACCTGGGCTGACCCTCTAATGTACTTATTCCTAATCCTGTCCATCCGCGTCACACCCAGTGCAAATCTTAACATCTTCAACTCTGCCACGTCAAGCTCTGACTCCTGCCTTTTTGTTAATGCCACTGTCTCCAACCTGTATAACATAGCTGATCTCACTACCCTCTTGTAGACCTTCCCTTTCACTCTTACTGGCAATCGTCTGTCACAAATCACTCCTGACACTCTTCTCCACCCACTCCATCCTGCCTGTACTCTCTTCTTCACCTCTCTTCCACACCCACCATTACTCTGAACTGTTGATCCCAAGTACTTAAACTGACTCACCTTCACCACCTCTACTCCCTGCATCCTCACCATTCCTCTATCCTTCCTCTCATTCACACACATATATTCTGTCTTAGTCTTGCTGACCTTCATTCCTCTTCTCTCTAGAGCATATCTCCACCTCTCCAGGGTCATCTCCACCTGTTCCCTACTCTCACTACAGATCACAATGTCATCTGCAAACATCATAGTCCACGGGGACTCCTGTCTGCTCTCGTCTGTCAACCTGTCCATCACCATTGCAAATAAGAAAAGGTTCACAGCTGATCCTTGATGTAATCCCACCTCCACCTTAAATGCATCTGTCACTCCCACCGCAGACCTCACCGCTGTTACACTACCCTCGTACATATCATGTACCACTCTTACATACTTCTCCGACACTCCCAACTTCCTCATACAATACCACAACTCCTCTCTAGGCACCCTGTCATATGCTTTCTCTAAATCCACAAAGACACAATGCAACTCCTTCTGACCTTCTCTGTACTTCTCCATCAACACTCTCAGAGAAAACATCGCATCTGTAGTGCTCTTTCCTGGCATGAAACCATACTGCTGATCACTAATCATCATGTCCCTTCTTAACCTAGCTTCCACTACTCTTTCCCATAACGTCATGCTGTGACTGATCAGTTTAATCCCTCTGTAGTTACTACAGCTCTGCACATCACCCTTATTCTTAAAAATCGGTACCAAAACACTTTTTCTCCATTCCTCAGGCATCCTCTCACCTTCCAAGATTTCATTAAACAATCTAGTTAAAAACTCCACTGCCATTTCACCTAAACACCTCCATGCTTCCACAGGTATGTCATCTGGACCAACAGCCTTTCTGTTCTTCATCCTCTTCATAGCTATCCTTACTTCCTCCTTGCTAATCCACTGCACTTCATGATTCACTATCTGCACATAATCCAACCTTCTCTCCCTCTCATTCTCTTCATTCATCAACTCCTCAAAGTACTCTTTCCATCTGCTCAACACACTCTCCTCGCTTGTGAGTATGTTTCCCTCATTATCCTTTATCATCCTTACCTGCTGCACATCTTTACTAGCTCAGTCCCTCAGTCTAGCCAATCGGTACAGGTCCTTTTCTTCCTCCTTAGTGTCCAACCTTTTATGATAATTTCTCAGTATTTGGAGAGATACTTTGAATTGATAAAATTATATATTGTATTAAATTGGGTATTATCAGCAGTATGGTTTCATGCCAGGAAAGAGCACTACAAATGCAATGTTTGCTATGAGAGTGTTGATGGAGAAGTACAGAGAAGGTCAGAAGGAGTTGCATTGTGTCTTTATGGATTTAGAGAAAACATATGACAGGGTGCCTAGAGAGGAGTTGTGGTATTGTATGAGGAAGTCGGGAGTGTCAGAGAAGAATGTAAGAGTGGTACATGATATGTACGAGGGTAGTGTGACAGTGGTGAGGTCTGTAGTGGGAGTGACGGATGCATTTAAGGTGGAGGTGGGATTACATCAAGGATCAGCTCTGAGCCCTTTCTTATTTGCAATGGTGATGGACAGGTTGACAGACAAGATCAGACAAGAGTCCCCATGGACTATGATGTTTGCAGATGACATTGTGATCTGTAGTGCGAGTAGGGAACATGTGGAGGAGACCCTGGAGAGGTGGAGATATGCTCTAGAGAGAAGAGGAATGAAGGTCAGCAGGACTAAGACAGAATATATGTGCATGAATGAGAGGAGGGATAGAGGAATGGTGAGGATGCAGGCAGTAGAGGTGGCAAAGTTGATGAGTTTAAGTATTTGGGATCAACAGTTCAGAGTAAAGGTGGGTGTGGAAGAGAGGTGAAGAAGAGAGTACAGGCAGGATGGAGTGGGTGGAGAAGAGTGTTAGGAGTGATTTGTGACAGACGTGTACCAGTAAGAGTGAAAGGAAAGGTCTACAAGAGGGTAGTGAGACCAGCTATGTTATACAGGTTGGAGACAGGGGCATTGACAAAAAGGCAGGAGTCAGAGCTTGACGTGGCAGTTAAAGATGTTAAGATTTGCACTGGATGTGACAAGGGTGGACAGGATTAGGAGTAAGTATATTAGAGGGTCAGCCCAGGTTGGAAGGTTTGGAGACAAAGCCAGAGAGGCAAGATTACGTTGGTTTGGACATGTGCTGAGGAGGGATGCAGAGTATATTGGGAAAAAGATGCTAAGGATGAAGCTGCCAGGTAACAGGAAAAGAGGAAGGCCAAAGATAAGGTTTATGGATGTGATGAGAGAGGACATGCAGGTGGTTGGTGTGACAGAGCAAGATGCAGAGGACAGGAAGAAATGGAAACAGGTGATCTGCTGTGGCGACCCCTAATGGGAACAGCCGGAAGAAGAAGAAGGAGATTAAACTGGGTATTACTTTCTTTGTTGTTGCAGACATTAATTCAATATTACTTAGAATAAACTTCCTTCCTTCTTGCAAATCTAACCAAAAGAGGGAATCAAATTCAAATTAAATATTGAGAGAATTAATTGATTTCAATTCATTGTTAGACATCATTTGGTAACAAAAAGTTACATTTTTCTGTTGAAAAGTGAATTGACTTCAACAATTGACTTAGCTTCTGCTGTATCCAGTATCTGACAGCCTGAGATGATACGGTTGATAGACCACGCTGTTTTGCCAGAGATTGTCTTCATGTGTCACCTCTAGGCTTTAGGTTGCTGGGAAAAGTACTTTACCACCCTCATAGTGCCTTTTTTAGGCAATATCATAAGAACAAAATTCCTGATGTAAAATTATCCTCCAGAAAGAAACTCAGGGTTATGGTGCTTAATGCTAGGAGTCACTTGAAACACTTCCATAGGTGCCGGAACTGTAAGGCGAGGGGGAGGGATCGCCCCCGCACACACTTTTGCATCCTAAAAGAAATCAGAGAGATGCTACCTTCTATTTAAAAACAAATAAATAGAGAGAGAGAGAGATACATGCTGAATGCCTTTAGTTCCATATTCCCAGCTGTCCGGAATTACCGTTCATGGTTGCCTGGCTGCTTGTGGACTTCATACAGTTATAATGTAATTTCCACTTGTTCTTGCCCTTTCCCACACCGGTTACTAAACCTTCTCACCATCTCTGCTCTGACTGACTGCATTGGAGGGAGAAACAATTGTTTTGTAACGTCCTCCAGACCACCACATATCACATCTTAAGATTTGTAAGTAGTCCTGTTCATTATCTATATTGCTCAGATGTGTCCACTATGATTATGAGAGAAGTTCCTGAAGATTTCCAGTGAAGTATTACAAATCACTCAATGTCTGATCTACAGAAATGAAAAATAAACAGTTTCAATCAAATGTAATTCCTCAAATTTAGTTTTACAGCACTTAAAACGGTGCTCTTATTAATGTCTCAAACAAATTTAACAGTATTTATTTCCTTCCTATATTGACAGCCTCCAGTTGTGCTCAACATCTGCCAAGATGAACAAACCATTTTTAAGTGAAATAGCATGGCACTGTTTGATGTGGAAGTATGTCATTTAAAGGACACTCTTATAGAGTTTTTATCCTATTCCATCCCCAGAAGCTAAATTTGATAAAGACAGGAAATGTCCCAAAAGGCCATGTTAAAAAAATTCTCCTGCATGTTTTTTTTTTTTTTTCATGGTTATGCTTTCAGCAGACAAGAAAAATATCTCAGTGCTTTGGTTCCACATCAGTTAAAAAAGCAATTAAGAAGGCACGGACAATAGAGGCAGTGGATGAGCTCTCTGTCATTTGGCATCTTTATTTTTTAATACAGGATTCCTTTCTTGTCTTTCATAATTTCATGAATGCAGACTGCCAGTTTAAGGTCACACTCAAGTCAAACAAAGCTGAAAGAAACTGAATATGTTGCTTCCTTATTTTCTATCTCTCTATTTGTACCACATAGCAAATTATATTAATTAATGGGCCCAATAGTTTGTTTACTGTGCTTACTGACATGGAACTGTAACCTTTAAATTATGCTATCCATTCAGAATAATTGTATTCCAGAAAAGTCAATATATTGTCAATATCATAGAAATACATAGGGGCATGTTTCAAAACAAAACTATTTGCTTTGTTTACAGGGGTAGTGCACTGATCAATAAGAAACATACACACACACAATGCACAACTCATGCCAGTTAGAAGCAGCAATATGTATGTGTTACTGTCAGCTCAGAGGACACTTGAAATTGCCAACAACACGTGCAGGTGCTAGCAACAGTAAGCTAAGAATATAAACAATGTTAATATGTATTCATAAAGGGATGCAATACACCTGTATAGGCAGAAGATATGGAAGATAATGACAGAATAATGAAGACTAAAACAGAAAACTGACTAAAATGAAGTATTGCTAAAAATTACAATTATATCAATCATGATAATAACCTAGACAGAAAAAAGCATTTAGTTGTACTCTGCATGGGCACATTTTGTAAAAACATTTGGTAAAAACATTACAGCTTTTATACAAATACATATTTGATTTAGTTGCGCATTCTGTGGATGAAATTATATGTCATGATAGCATTTATAATGATTACAATATTTCTAAGGTATTGTATGCATAAGTTAGATGGTATTATGTTTTTCAATTTGCTTCACTTATACAGTATTTCTAATCAGTGAGACTGGAAATTGCTTTAAGCATGTGTCTCATTCTGATATGCCTCATCATAAAAAGCAGTCTGGGACTTGCATAAAGAAATGTTGCAGTGGTTTCAGCCAAGTGAATGTTAATGTAGTCTCATATTTTGGCAGCCTTTGATTGGACTGTCTACATCACATGGCAAAGAGTCATTACTTTACTTAGCCAGTATGAGACTCAGCATAGTCTCCTTTTTCCTCCTGGGTAATCCACGTCTGACCAAACCATTTCTGTATGATTTCCCACACCTGATGCAAGTTATTAATGGGATGTTCTTGAATAAGAACCAAAGACTTTTTCCTCAAATATAGAAAGTCACCTGCCAAGCAGTGACCTTTCACATTCAAAATGCAGTAAATTTGTTAGTGAGGTGGGGTTGTAGAATCAATTCATATAGGATTTCAGCCACATGGTACATTGATACACAGATATTTGAAATCATGCTTTATTAGCTTGTGATGCCCCTGCACTGACCCAGTAATCAAGGAGCCTTAATCCTCACCACTAGCACCAGTGAGGGACAGGAACATTGGGAGGATGACAAGTACACACACAGTAAAGTACAATTGCTCTTAAGAGCACACAGATATCACAGTCAGTCTGGGGCTGGTTTCTCCCTCTTTCTCTAGATCCCCAATAAAACTCCCCACTGACACAGCTATAGGGTTCAGATCTCAGCCAAGTGGTCAAGCCAAACCCTCCAGCACCCTCTCTGTCCAACCAGTGTTTCGTATCCCTACCCAAGAAGCCGACACACACACACCCTTTGAGATTTCATTGATATACCAACACACAGACACTCCTGGGGAAGGCTGGAACAAGTTCACTAGCTATGCCCCTTCTGCCCAGACTATACTGTAGTGCCAACTGCCACCAACCACTACTTATCAGCTACTATAAGGCCCTTACAAAGGGTGACCAATTCTACTGTGTAATGTTACGTTTATCCAAATGGTAAGTGTGACCAAGACATTAAGGCTATTGGAGTGGCCTATACAGTGTCACCAAATACATATGCTAGTAGTTTAACAGCTTAAATATCTCTAAACAAACCAACCACTATTAAAAGATTTAAATATATTTAATAATAAATAATAAAAACACAAGACAATACTCATTAACTCAATACAGTGACAACAGAGTTCAGAATCACAGGAAATATTTTAAAACAACATTGCAGAACAGTCTCAAATAAATACAGAAAACATCTAAACTAATATTTACTATATTCCTATCTATCATTAGGAGAGATACTATGATCTAAGTCTTACTTACAGAGCAAGGCTAATGTAGTGCTGATGATGAGGATGTTTCTAGGTCCAAAGACAAATACAAACTGCACAGACTCACTCTCTGGGATAGTTCTTAAATTACTATCAGATATTACTGTTGAGTAATCTCAGATTACATCATTCTTTGTCACCTCTGCCTTCAATTCCCAAGCTAACAGAAACTTACAAATTTAGCACCTCTGTGTCAAAAATACCTATCTTGCAGAAGTTTGCCTAGAACTGGAAGTCATAAAACAGTTAAACACTTTTACATTTGAAACCTGTAATTATTTCTGTTTCCAGACAACAGAAAGATCTCCTAGCTGTAGACATTTGAGGGTTTGCAAGTTAACTCTGCATATTTCAGCCTTTACCATCAAAACATACATTTGCATGGGCATATATTTTATACACCTTTCTGCTCTTTTCCAGCAGGGTACAGTGTGGTTACATTCTTGAAGCTCAGTACATAACATACAGTTCAACATACTCTTCTGCACCAGTAGTTTAATGTACACATAACATATAGTTTTCTTACATTTGTAAGACAAGCATACAAATCATATTACTATTCACAAATGAAATCGAATTATTTACAAATTTCCAGCTAGCTGGGCTGACAGCCTTTACATAGCTAATAATCAGTTAGGTTATTGTGCTAAATTATTTGTAGGATATTACCTGTAATCTATAAAGTAGATTCATAGAAGTAAATTTTATTGTAGAAATCAGCAAGTCTTTTATAGACATGTGATGGTCAAAGGCTACATTACTGTCTATGACTGACTCTGAGTACTGGGTCAACTTTAAGGGGTGTGTGTCAATATGATAGTTAGCAGGAGTGGATGACTTCCCAAAGGATACTATTATACATTTCTTGCCATTTAGTGTCCGTCCATGGCTCTGACACTGGTTGCTTGTCTGTGCCAGCCCTTCCTGGAGTACATTTATGTTGATGAGGAATTCAGTGATAGCTCCTAATCATCTACAAATTTAGTCAACCAGAAACCATTGACATTGGCCTTGATTTCAGAGAGGTGAATGCCAAAAAGGGAGTGGTCCAAGGACCAATTCCTGCAGGACTCCACTTGTGACTGACCACTTTGTAGATATGGACTCCCCAATTCTAACTTCCTGGGTCATGTCTGTGAGCCTGTTAGCTATCTAGTGGGTGACATATGGGTTTGTATCTAACTTCTTGAGTTTTTCACCAATGCCTGAGTGGGGTATTGTTTCCAATGCCTTGGCCAGGTCAAGGTAGGCAGTGTGAACCATTTTTCCCTTACCCATTGCTTTGGTGACATTTCCAAAGAGCTCTACCACTTGAGTTGACATAACCTGATCTTGAAATCAAACTGGGTTGAGTCCAGTGTCTGGAAGTTTACTATATCATTATTGATCATTGCCATGGTTTTGCATATAAGACTAGTGAGACTTATGTGTCTGTAGTTTCCAGGATCTGTATATGGCCTACCTTTCTGCAGAGGGATGACTGTTGCTGTTCTCTCATGAGGCACTAGGCCTGCTTGGAGGATATACTTAAATATCGATTCCAGAGGGTCGGATAGGTCATGTTTCACGCTATTTAGAAGGCATCTTAGGATATTGTCTGGGCCCACTAATACAGTGTTCTTGGCCTTACAGAGAGCATTCATTTATGTGAAATTATCCTTAATGAAACTTAGCTTGCATCACACTGATGTTTCTGTATTGGTAGTAAATACCTTTAAAACATTTTCCCTTTTTAAATCACTAAGTGCCCCTCTTATCCCCTGCCCCCCACCAGCCTTCAACAGCTTCCAGCACCCCTGAATACCTCTCACCCTGGAAGATGCTGATTCCTATGTAATCAGAGAGATATGGTTCAAGGCCTCAGAGAGCATCCCGTCCATGCAGGGCTACAATGCTTTCCACATGTTCAGACCAAACAACGAATGTGAAAAAAAAACAAGGGAGGAGGTGTATCCATCTTCATTAAGACATATACGCCTCTAGACTGGTTAAACAATATGACTCTCTAGAGTTATTCCAAGTCCAACTAACCGTAGGAAAGACCACCCCCATGTCATTGTTAACTATAGGTGCCTCACCATAAGCAACAAAAAACACACAGCCTGCCTGGATCTATTTGAGTCAGTCTCAGTACAGCCAAATACCCTGGTTGTGGGTGACTATAACTATTCTCTCATCGACTGGGTAATATACTTGAGTACAAATGCACACACCCAAAGGTTCCTGGACTTTGTTAACACTAATGCTCTGGAACAGATAGTCAGCACCCCCACAAGGGGCTCTAACATCCTTAACACAGTGCTCACCAACACGGGGGATTACTGCACCATCCCCCGTGTGAGGCTAGCCTGGAAAAGACTAGTCATAAATCAGTGTCATTCGAAGCAACGATCATACCTGACCCACCCTCAGGAGCAAAAAGGTTAAAAAATTTCTCCAAAGCAAACTATCGCCTACTGAGCAAGGGCATCAATAGTTTCAGACCCCCTGCCAGCATTGACATCTATACTATCGCCTACTGCGCAACGGCATCAATAGTTTCAGAACCCTGCCAACACTGACAGCAGTGACCCCTATACTGAGGTGTACACAAATGTCCTGTATAAACACATATATAAATGTATAGACTCAGCCATATCAGAATGGATCAAATCAAGATCCTCATAAAAAAATAAGCCACTCTGGTGGACAGCCAGCATAAATAGGTTATACAATAATAGAAAGAAACTGCTGTCAAAAAACATAAGGGAATGGCACTAGCAAAGGAAAAACTCCCTCCAAAGCATAAACAAGCAGATTAGACATCTTATAAAGTCCTCTAAAACTAATTATGAAACTAAATTAGCATCCCTAGATAAGGTAAATCATAAAGTATTCTTTAGCTACATCTGAAATCTAAAAGGGAAGACCCAGCTTTGTGCCAAACTAACTGTGGATGGTACCACTTATTCTGAACCTGAGGACATCGATAACCTGATAGCAGACAGGTATGGCAAAAACTTTACCCCACTGTCCCCACCAACCATACCCCATAACATACCTGTCATCAGTCCTCTGCCTAATGTCTCTAGAGAGCACATCATAACTGCACTCTCCAAGGCCAAAAATACAGCCTCTATGGGACAGGACAACATTCCAGGATGCTTACTAAATGGTCTAAAAGAGGAGTTAGTGGAACTGCTGAGCACACTCATCAGTCTCAGTCTAAGCACTAGCTTTGTCCCAGCTGAGTGGAAAATAGCAACTACAATCCCCTTGCACAAAGGTGGTCCCTCAACCAACCCAGGAAACTATAGACCCATAAGCTTAACCAGCCTTATCTGCAAGACCATGGAGAGAAACATCATGAATCTAATCAACAAGGATATAGGTGACCTTCAAACTCTTGACCCAATCCAGTTTGGCTTTGTCAAGGGCAGATCTTGCCTGCTAAACCTGATGGACTTCTTCGAGAATGTCACCAAGGCATGAAGGCAAAACAGTTCACACTGCCTATCTCAACCTAGACACGGCCTTTGACACAATCTCTCACTCAGGCATAATTGAAAAACGTACCCAGCTGGGGATTAAGTCTTACCTCATTAGATGGGTTGCCAAATGGTTCACAAACAGAGCACATTGCAGTCAAAATTGGGGATGCCAACTCTACTAGCAGGCCTGTTATTAGTGGTGTTCCAAAAGGATCTGTGCCTGGCCCCCTACTATTTGGTATCTATTTATCAGAAGTCCAGATGAAAATAGATGGCCTATGGCTTACAAAGTTTGCTGATGACTGCAAACTGGGTACAGTCATCGAATCCCCCAAAGATGTCAGCATACTACAAAGTGGGATTACACAGACAAATGATTGGTGTCAAAGCCACATACCTAAATATAAGCATAAAAAATCCATTATCATCCCCTTTGGCAAAGGAGAAACCCCTGATGATTAAAACATTAATTATATCTTCCTACGTTCAAACCTAATGGTGAAAGAGTTAGGAAATCAAATTGATAGCAGGTTTAATTTTGATCATCAGGTGTCCACAGTAATAAGGAAGGCCTTCTGTGTTGCCCACCTCATAAGCAAGGGTATAGCATCCAAGGTTAAGGAGGTTATAAGTCTCCTGCACTTAGCTCTCATCAGACCAATAATAGAGTACAATGCTCCCTTCTGCATGTACCTTACCAGACATCTGTGGCAACTGGAGAGATCTCAGTGGTTTCTCACCAAGGAAATTTGGGGCCTACAACACATGACCTACATGGACAGACTGAAGGTCCTATCATTTTACTCAGTATCGTATAGAATGCTTAGATGCAACATGTGCCTGGCCTGCAGAGCAGTCTCAGACCCTGTCTTGATGAAGCTGCTGCACATCCAGAAATTCAATGGGACAGGATTCATGCACTATAGGGGTCTTAACCTATTCTGTGATAATAACAAAACATGCTGGAGAGACAGATATGTCTTCCAGAGGTTGCCACTCCTCTGGAACAAACTCCCAATTCATGTAAAACAGAGTCCCTCAAATGACCCTATCTAAGCGTAACCTGGACAATTGGATGGGAAACTATAAATTTACCCTGGGGGTTTCACCTATGTCCCTCTAAGACAGGGCAGTTGGTGCTGATCTTTGATTCATGTGCAAACATAGACTGTATATCTTGGTCCATAAGGGAACAAGGTTATAACATGGCTAGGCTTGTAGAGGCCTTAGGGATAAATAGCCTAGTAATCTCCTATGATCCTGTGATCCTATATAGACTGTATTTTATATACCATATATCATGGCCAGAAGTAGGTTAAAAAATGAAAAGGATAGCTGGGTGCACAGGACCCAGGATAAAAAAAAAATCCCAATACTGGTAGGTGCACTGGTGCCAGTATTGGAAAAAAAATGGCTGTAGAATCCTCAAGAGATGGAAACACTCCTACAATGGGGTTAGACCAGGCTGGGGGGGGGGGGGTAGCCCTCTTGTTGTAGAAGGAAGTAACAGTCCACAAAAATCACAAAAATGATAGGCCAAAAAGGGCCATACAGACAATAGAGTGCCCTTCTGAGGGATAAGAAAGAAATCATGTATTGTTACTATTATGCAAAAAGCCCAGAATTTCCATACAGAAGATATATGAAAAGATTAAGAAAGAAATTAGAGGAACAAAAATTACTTCCACAAGAAAAACTGTCAGACGATTCAAATGCAAATGTGTGTTCATTAATACAACAGAGTCATAAAAAACACTTTATAGACCAAGAAGTCTTGGCCCATTTGGAAAAAGAAGTGACCGAGGAAATGCAAAAATATAAAGATCAACATCTAGAGACTTTTGAAAGGTATAAAAAAGAAATATGTACATGGGAAAGAAAAAGACATCTGATATGGTACAATATTCATGCAAAGGAAAAAGCCAAATTAATAATAAAAAAAAACAGCCCTGAAGATATTTGAAGAGAAATACAAGCAAAGGCATCTAGATATGGAAAATTTCACAATAAAAAAATATCACAGAAACAGAATATAGAACAGAAGATTAGTAAAGTAGAAGTTAAAAAATAGAAGCTGAAGTAATGGAATACCTGTAAAGTGAAGGATTTAGTGTAAAAAGTCTAACACAGGTTTTATCACAGCATGACAGAATAACGAGTCCCCATATTAAAGAGAAACAAGAGGAGCAGGAGACACCATGAGAAAGAAACAGAGAGTTAATATGGTGCAATATCCATGCAAAGGCAACAAAAACTAATCAATACAAAAAGAGCAGCACCAAGGATTTCTGAACAGAAATACTGGCAAAAGCATCTAGAGTGGAACAATTTGCAATTCAAAAAATAAGAAAACAAAGAGGAAAAGTGAAAAAGAGGATTGGTAATAGAGAAGTTAAAGAAACAGAAATTGAGGTTATTGATTACCTGTGAAGTGAAGGATTTAGTGTAAAAAATCTAACTCAGATAATATCACAGCAGGATAGAGCAATGCACACCCAAATTAAGGAAAAAACAGTGGAGTGGGAAGCATCTGATCAGTTGCCATATGAAGATATTTTGGAGCCTTTCACAGGAAATCAGTATAAATGCTCAGGTGGAGCTGGACAGCAAGAGAAGGAACAGGAAACTGTGGCAACAGTGACGTGGTCAGTATTGTGGAGTGATAGGCCAGTGAGTTCCCATGTGAAAGAGCAATGGACAGCACAGGATGAAAATGAAGATGCTCTGGAACTTTCTATAGAATTACAGCAGGACAAATGGAGAACAAAGAATGTGCCCTCAGTTGAAAAGAAAATGATCTAAGGGAAGAGTTGGTTGATTTAAAAAAGATTGAAAGACATATTAAGATCAATGAAAGAAATAGACTACACGGTCAATAAGACACAAAATGTACAGTTAAATTAGTAACAGATAAAGTCCTACCACAAGAACACAGGGCAGTGAGGGAAAGGACGGGGAGAAATCGAATGTCATCATGGAAGTATCAAATAGAGAAAACTACAAAGCAATAAAAATGAGAAATGTCACTGTTAGAAGAGTATAGAAGAGGGAACAGATCAACAAAAATACTCAGAAAGATAGATGTGATAAAAGCAATGTAGAGTATCATAATGGGTCAGGAGTTATCATGAAATATCAAAAATAATAAGTTAAAAATATCAGCACAGGCAGAAAAACTTAGAAGGTATGTAGATAAGTATAAAAGAAAAATAAGCAATTTATTGAAGATCCAAAAAAGTTTTATAGAGGATTGGGGAAACGAGACAAAAGGAATTGAAACACCAGGAAAAAAAGAAGAAACTGATACATTTTTGAGAAATATCTATGAACGTCTATGGAACATAACAAAGAAACAAAATGGATAGAAGAAGTAAAAGAAAGAATAAGACATTCAAATGCACAGCATATTAAATAGGATGAAGTAAAGGCCAGAGAGATTGAAGCACAGTTAAGAAAAGCTCCTAATTGTAAAACCCCCGGTCCAGATGCAGTACCTAACTTCTGGCTAAAAGTATTAACATCTTTGCATGAAGATGTAGCCGTGAGTAAGAACTATTTATATGCACACCCTGAACAGACACCAGCCTGGTTAAAAACAGGAAAAACAATACTCCTACTTAAGAGCAAACCTGCAAGTTATTCTAAAAAAATATAGTCCAATAACTTGCTTTGTGATGACATAAAGTATACACTGGAATTGATGCTGCAGAGTTTATAGTTATTTATATGAAAACTTAATCATGGCAATAGAACAAAAGGGTAATAAAAAAAAGCCATATGGAACAAAAGATCATTTGTTGTTAAATAAAGTCATAATGGAGAACTGTAAAAAGGGCAAGAATCTAAGTATGGCAAGGCTAGACTACACAAAAGCATTTGACAGTATACCACATTCATGGATAAACGAGTGCTTAGAAATGTATAAGATATACCCTACAGTAATTGATTACATTACAGTGACCATGAAACAGTGCCAAACCACTTTTCAGTTAAGCCATGAAAAAGGAAAAATTATTATTTCAGGGATAAAAATTCAAAGGGGAATACTTCAGGGTGACTCTCTATCACCACTGCTCTTTTGTCTTGCCCTTAACCCTTAAGCTGCCTACTTAACAGATTAGCACATGGCTGCAATTTGGCTCCCAGAAAACAACAAAGTGTAAAGACATCTCATCTTCTTTTTGTAGATGATTTAAATCTGAATAGTTCATCAGACGAGGAACTGAAAGCACAACTGTAAGTGGTCAAAACTTTTTCAGAAGCTATAAGAATGCAATTTGGTCTTGATAAATGTGCAAAAGCAACCTTTAAAGCAGGAAAGCTGCAGCATCAAGAAAACATCAGTTTGGGACAAGAATGTGATGCAAAAGAACTTGAGCAAGAGGGAGTGTATAAATATTTGGGAATTGATGAAGGACCAATAATAAAACATGAACAAATAAAATAAAACATAGTAAGGAATATTTTAGACTAAAATTAATACTGAAAACAGAGTTGACATCTAGGAACAAAGCCCCAGTGGGTCTATATTAGAACATCGAAGTTTCAAAACTTCAAATGTTCTAATATCGAACCCTATTCAGCGAAAGCTGAAAATATCAAAGCAACAGAAAACTGAATTTTTTCCTATGGAAAGAATTTGGTTGTCCATTTCTGTTGCTTCGGTATTTTCAGTGCTGTGGTGGAAAGTGACTGGTCAGGTTCAGGTAAGTGTACGATTGAGTGCGGGTTAGGTTAGTTAGGGTTAGGGTGCAGGTTAGGTATGTGTGCGATTGTGCGGATGTGAAGGTTAGGGTGGGTTAGGTGAGTTAGGGTTAGGGTGCGGGTTAGGTATGTGTGCGATTGTGTGGACGTGAGGGTTAGGGCAGGTTAGGTGAGTTAGGGTTAGGGCGTGGGTGAGGTGAGTGTGTAATAGTGACGGACCTTAGGGTTAGGGTTTGGGTTAAGGTAAGTGGATAGTTAGTGGTGTGTGTATAGTTTAATGTAGGGTTAGGTGTAAGATTTTAGGTGTATGTGTGTTTGTTTGGTGTGCTTGTGTTGTGTGTATGTGTTTTGGAACAGCAAATTTGTTCCCTAGGAAAAAATTTGCTGTTCTGTATGTTCGATATTTTCAGCTTTCGCTGAATAGGGTTCGATATTAGAACATTTGAAGTTTTGAAACTTCAGTGTTCTAATATAGACTCACCCCAACTATAAACCAGTTTGCTTCCTGTCCTTACTTAAAGATTTGGAGTGACTGACTGGCCCCCAAAAGGTGTTAGGTTGGACAGGAAAACAAGAAGACTGCTTCATGATCACCAAATGATTTATAAAAATCAGTGCATACCAAGACTATATATTCCCCTTTTTGGAAGGATATATGGGGCTCCTCAAAACTGATTACAGGTATAGATCTGCAATCGTGGGACTGCATACCTATCTACTGACCTTAAAGACCCAAGTGAAAGCTTTAAAACATGATAATAAGTCTAACATGACTTCCTTGCTTAGTTTAGCAGAAGCATATTGACATCAAGCAGGAATGGAAAGCAAATCAGAAGTAGATAAAAATAAGGCAGCAAGTAAATCTGCCAAAAAAAAAGAAAGAATATAAGGTGAATCAGATGAGAAGACAAGAAATGCATAAATATAGTTGCAAGTATAGAAAACTCTTGGAACAACCTCATGTTGATCAGGATTGAATGCAGGAATGATTAAGGAGAGATGAATTTAAACCAAAAGAAAAAAGGTTAATATTGGTAGCCTGGCATAGTGGACTACATACATGTTGGTTTACAAAGCCCATTGAACATGTGGGAGAAACAGATAAATGTAGGTTTTGTAAAACAGAACTGGAAACTTATGCACATCTTGTTGCTGGTTGTGATATACTAATGAAAGAAGGACTGTATACTGAAAGGCATAATAATGTGGCAAGACTTTTGCACTGGGGATTGTGCAAACATTATAATATTGAAGTAGTTTAAAAACACTGGAAACATGAGCCACAAAGCATCATAGAAAATGATGAAGTTTATATCACATGGGATCATCCATTATTAGCAATTCAAAACACAGATGTGAGAAAAACAGATATAGTAGTCCATGAAAAGAAGATAAAAGTAGCATTGATCATTGAAATTGTTACACCCAGTGATTACAGTGAATTACATACAAATAGACAAAGTCATAAAATACCAGGAGTTGCAGGCAGAAATGAGGTCAATGTGTAAGAAAGATGCCCAGACAGTTCCAGTAGTAGTAGGAGCAAAGGGTCTTATAAAAAAGAATTTACAGTCATACTTAGATATATTACCAATACATGAAACAACATATGAATTGCAGAGGGAGTCATTACTGGGCACATTGAAGGTGCTGCGAAGAGCACTTCTTGCTAACATCAAAGACTGAAACAATACTAATTTCATGAACTTTAATCATACTTTGACTTAGGAATGGGGTCCATTCCATTCATGGTACTAGAAACCCAAAAGTCTTGGAGAAATTAAAAAAAAAAGTTAAGTGACTTCATTGTCAGGGTGGAATTAATAAGGGATCTGGTTTGGTAAAGATAAACAAGTTAATAATGATCTTTCTGTGTTACCTAGTCAAACATCACAATGGCCAATAAAGTACAAGTTTGAAGTGATGTGGTGGCAGGTGTCCCTGATGGGATTCATGATGACTATTATACATCTCTGCCAGTCAGAAGTAAGGTGGTGGCAGGTGTCCATGATGGGATCCATGATGACTATTGTACATCTCTGCAGTAAGAAGTGGTGTTATGGTTGGACAGGGTAAGTTAGCTTTTTGTGGGCCAATGCCCACGTCGTACTGGGCAGGTAAGATGGAATTTTTTCTACTGTGACGTCAATAACTCTGGGGATGTTTTATGGAGGCAAATGGTGGTTAGGTGGCAGGTGTTAATGCACTGTCTGTTAACAGAAATCGATTGGTCATATGTGTTGAGGCTGTTTAGGTAGGTCTGTATTACCCCCATAATGAAATTCAGTTGTTTAAATGTTTTCATACATGTCACTTCTTAACCTTATTTTTCAATACAAAATTAGACATGCAACATGGCGTTTGCTGGACGTGTAGAGCTTTTAATGTAACTACGTTCAAAAGATCTGCAATTTCAAAAGGATATGACTTATGTTGAATAAAGTGATTGGGGCAATACAATGGGTATTAAGGACTATTTTGCCACGGCCATTGGATGTGCATTTCTGGTTAATGGCCATTCCAGATGAAAGCAATCAGTTCTCAAGGACTGCTTGGTGTTGGGTGCAAATTATTTTAGATTCTTTATTATCTACTCTGTTTAAAACATGAAACGTTTTTTCTGAAGAATGACTATTATTCTATGCCTTATTTAAATAGGCTGAGTGCTACTTGTCACAAAGCAATAAGTCATTCTGATTGGATAGAGTATTCATCAAGTTTTATCTTTTCCTCTCATAACTTTTCAGGGATAGTATAATAAGCATATTGGAGAAAAGAAGGTCCTGTAGTAGTTTTAGGAAGATTTGTTTTAGGTTTTGTTAGGTACTAGATTGTTATGTCTATGGGGTTTTGATATTGTCATAGAAATTTTGTTACATCTTGCATGGAACAGAATACTGTTGTTAATGAGCTATGGACATATAGCCATTGTTTTTGATAAGCTTCTGGTTCTTTAAAAAAAAAAGGCATTCATGTTGGCATTTTAATAAAAATTTGCGGTACTAAAACAAAGGTTGGTATTCATAGTCACTTGTGCATATGTGATGGGGGTATTTCTGATGCTTAGCCATGACAAATGTGATGGGGGTATTTCTGATGCTTAGCAATGACAAATGTGATGGGGGGATTTCTGATGCTTAGCAATGACAACTGTGATGGGGGTATTTCTGATGCTTAGCAATGACAAATGTGATGGGGGTATTTCTGATGCTTAGCAATGACAAATGTGATGGGGGTATTTCTGATGCTTAGCAATGACAAATGTGATGGGGGTATTTCTGATGCTTAGCAATGAGCACAGCAAAGGCGAGATTCATAGAGGTCATTTACACTAATGCAAATGGCCTTAAAAATAATGAGATGCAAATTATAAATGTTATAAAGTGGAGTATGTTAATGAGGCAGTTTTGTAATTATATTCTGATGTTATTATGTTATGCACATCCTTTGCTAAATGCAATGCTTCACCTTTGATTTTGGAGTTGCAGTCCACAAACTTGCTTCCTGCCAGACCTTCAGTAGTTTGTCCAAGTATACAGAAGTACTTCCCTGACACAAAAATGAATTATTTCTCCCAGCAACCACTTCATTAGTTTGTCTTAGGTATGTGCAAGTACAACAGTGATACAAAAATTATTGTACGCAGAGATCAATTTATCAGTCTGACCATGTACGCACAAGCACTTTCCTAACATTCAAATGAATTATTTCCACAAGCAACCCCTTCAGTAAAATTCCTAGTATGCACAAGCACTTAAATGAAACATTCACCGAAGTGACCCCTTTAATAATATGTCCAGGTATATAGAAGCACCAAAATGAAACATTCATCCAAGTGACCCCTTCAGAAACATTTTCTAGTTTGCACAAGCACCAACATGAAACATTCATCCAAGCAACCCTTTCATTAAAATGGCCGGGTATGCACAAGGATCAGAATGAGACACCTACTTTTCTCCTGCTAACTTCAATAGCTTGTCCAGGTAACTAACTACCCCATCCTATTGGCTATAAAGCCCAGCCCAGAATACAACTATAAACTATGCAGTCACCTTCCCCTCTGGTTTTTCCCACACTCTACACCACCGGTGTATACAAGCAGAGAAGTTTTAACAAACAAAACTACAAAATGAGAGGGGTTGCAGCAGGAGGGTGGTGAGGATGTGAATGCTGCCGATCAACCCACAGTGAGGAGACGGAGAAGAGTGTACAGACCCAGGGTAACCTACCAGGGGCTACATGAGCTGGAGATAGTGGAGTGCTATAGGGTGGACAGAGACCTCCTACAGCAAATTGTTGAGCTGTGCCGGCCACACCTGACACACCAAACTGACCGAGGGGAACCCATCCCAGTGGATACCAAGGTATGTGTAGGCCTAAGAATACTAGCTACAGGTACCTTCCAAAGGCCAACTGGGAATATGATGGGGATCTCACAGGCATCAGCATCCAGGGTACTCCACCAGTTCCAGGATGCCATGTCAGCACATGTCGGTGAGCACGTATATTTCCCCAACACCCGTGAAGTGTTGGCCAGCAATATGCAACTGTTCCACCAAATAGCAGAATACCCTGCGGTAGTGGGTGCTATAGACTGCATGCACATATGCATCAAAGCACCACCCAGTGAGTGGGGTAGGGTCTACATCAACCGCAAGGGCTTCCCCTCCATCAACTGCCAGGTCATGTGCGATGCCCAGGGTATAATAATGAATGTGTGTGCTGGCTGCCCTGGAAGCTATCATGATTCCCACATCTGGCATCTGATGTAGCTGTACCAATGGGGAAATCCCTGACAGTCACCTAGGATACCCACTTGGGGATGCTGGATACCCACTGGAGCCATGGCTGATGACACCCATCAGAAATGCGCACACACCTGAACAAGAATTCCATAATGAGGCACACGCACAGACCAGAATCATAATAGAGCATCTGTTTGGAATGCTCAAGTCAAGGTTCCGGTGCCTGGACACATCAGGTGGAGCCTTGCAGTACTCACCAGCTACATTTATTTATTTATTTTATTTAACATTTGTTGACCGGGAAAGTCCGACTAGGCTCCATAGAGCGTATTTTCAGTAGTGGCCTGGGGAGAAACACTCCTGTCTCATGTCTTTAGAATGTGGGGGGAAACCAGAGTGCCCAGAGAAAAATCACATAAATGCAGGGAGAACATGCAAACTCCACACAGAAGGTACCCCAGCAGAGAATTGAACCGGAGAACCTCTTGCTGTGAGGCGACAATGTTAACCACTGTACCACTGTGCCTCCCTTAACAAAATGTACATGTACCCAAATAGTCCTCGTATGTGTCATGCTACACATTATGATCCTGTGGAAACAGCTGCAGCAGGAACAGCACGGGGCAGGGCCACACAGCCCCCCACCATTGCCAAGGCCTGCACAGGCACAGAGTGGCTCGGAGGAGGAACAACTTGAGCCTGCCTCAGTAGGCAGAAGGAGGCATACCCAGTATGCCCTGGCCTTGGCAAAGAGGCAATGCATAGCACATACACTGACATAGAAGGAACCCAGGGAATAACACCTCTCTCTGACTCTCACATACAGTAAAAGGGATGCCAAACATTACACTACCTGTGCTCAACCATGTGTAGGGAGTGTACTATGTGCATCCGACATAGATGTGCATCTGACATAGGCAGCCCTGCAGCACCACTCTCAATACTGGAACACCCACAAGGTAAGTGACTCACACATGCCAGTCGGGGGGGGGGGTTCACATACCCAACAACAGTCACAACCAGCAGGACAGGTGTAGACAAACACAAACAAATGCGGTGCTATGGCCTCTGAATGATGCCTATGGGTAACCCCCCCAGGCCTCCACAGACAGACTACACCAGGTCAGGCAGTGGGATGTCAGTTCTGAAGGGTAGGAAGTCTGAAACTAATATGTAGGTAAATAAAAGCTAAGATCTGTAGTACACTGGTATGCCTCTAGGCAGCATTATAGGTAAGACTACATAATGAAATGGAGTGCCTGACATACCAGTACACTCATAGCAAATGTGTACAAGTGTTAGGTGTGCCCTCCATCCCATGTAGACATGTAGTAACAGTCGGGTGTGCCCCCCCAATCCTGTGTAGACATGTAGAAGTAGTCAGGTGTGCCCCCAATCCTACGTAGAAATATAGTAACAGTCAGGTGTGCCCCCCAAACCTGTGTAGAAATGTAGAAATAGTCAGGTGTGCCCCCAGCCTATGTAGACATGTAGTAACAGTCATGTGTCCCCCCCAATACCTGTGTAGAAATGTAGGAATAGTCAGGTGTGCCCCCCCATCCTATGTAGGTGTGCCCCCAATCCTGTGTAGAAATGTAGAAATAGTCAGGTGTATCCCCCCATCCTATGTAGACATGTAGTAACAGTCAATGCCAAGTGATCGACGGATAACTTGCAGAAACAGTATGCTACCTGTAGGTGTACAACACATAGGTCAGCACTGCAATACAAACTACCTGAACTTGATCCACACATTCAATACAGATGGGCATACTGAGCATGCTCATACACTTCGAGAAATGAAGGCAATGTCAGTCAACAGCACACTGAAAGGTCATACTGGGCATGCTCACACACTTAAACACGTGAAGGCCATGTCTGCAAACACCAGTAGACCAGACATATCTGGCAGTCGCAGATGATAGTATAGACACTTCTCAGCATGTACCACACATGCTTTGCACACAAAGTGGACAGGAATACAGACATATATCTAAGGACAACACACTAAAATAAGCCAAAGGTAGACCTACATAGATGTGTGGAAGAGTGTGACTGTGACAAGGAAACATCCAGGGCTGTCCCATCCAGCACACAGACAAAGGGCCACAACCACATGAGGTCCAGCTATCACTCACTGTAGATACTAGCCACTGGTATCTGTCAGCAGTACAGACTATGTGGTACATGTGCTAGCTGTGCAACATGACTGTATAAGGAAGTAGTCATCGAGCATCTGTATACAAGTACTTGTGAAATATGACCCTGTATGTGGCCGCATGTGGTGTGTCAACCTCTAGATGAATGAGTTATGGCCCATGCACAGACGATGCCCTCCCCATAGCCCTACTATGACAAAGCTGCTGAGCTCATCCACTGTGAAATATACCTTTGGGAGAGCTGAAGTCCAGTAATCACTGTGGCACATCCAATAACTGCGTACTGCTGTAGTGCAATAAACTAGTTAGGTAGGAGTTACAATCCCAGACATGGCAACTGTGTGTGTGTGTGTGTGTGTGTGTGTGTGTGTGTGTGTGTGTGTGTGTGTGTGTGTGTGTGTGTGTGTGTCTCTGTCTGTGTTGAGAGCAATGCTTTTTAGGGTAGTCACACTCCCTACAATTGAAATCCTCTACTATGGTAAGGCTGCTGATGTCATCCACCTAGAAATACACCTCTGGGAAGGTCATAGCCCAGTAATCTCCATAGCATGTCCTATAACTGCGTACTGCTGTAGTGTGATAAAATAGTTATGTAGGAGTTCTAATCCCAGACTTGGCAAGTGTGTGTCTCTGTCTGTGTAGAGAGCAATGCTTTTTTGGGTAGTCACACTCCCTACACTTCAAATACTCAACTTTGGCAAGGCTACTAATGTCATCCACCTAGAAATACACCTCTGGGAAGGTTGTAGCCCAGTAATCTCCATAGCGCATCCTGTAACTGTGTACTGCTGTAGTGTGATACTGTGTAGAGAGCAATGGTTATTTGGGTAGTCACACTCCCTACACTTCAAATACTCAACTTTGGCAAGGCTGCTAATGTCATCCACCTAGAAATACACCTCTGGGAAGGTTGTAGCCCAGTAATCTCCATAGCGCATCCTGTAACGGTGTACTTCTGTAGTGTGATACATTAATTAGGTAGGGGTTCTAATCCCAGACTTGGCAAGTGTGTGTGTTTGTCTGACTCTGTCTGTGTAGGAAATAAAGGAAATAAAGCCTAGCCACACTCCCTACAATTCAAATGCCCTATTTTGGCAATCCTACTGATGTCATTATTTGTGAAATACAGCTTTGGGGAAGGAGATCTTCAGTAATTCCTGTGGTGCGTCCTGTAACAGCTCCATGCTGTTGTGTGATATAGACCTTTGTTAGGGGTTCTATACCCACACATGTCAGTTGTGTCAATGTTTGTCTAGAGAGCAATGCATTTTAGCCTAGCCACGCACCCTACAATTCAGCTGCCCTACTTTAGCAATCCTGGTGATGTCATCCAATGTGAAATACACCTTTGAGGAAGGTGTACTCCAGTAATCTCCATGGTGTGTACTATAACTGCATAATCCTGTAGTGTAATAAACTAGTTAGGTAGGAGTTTAGCATGACAGGTGTGTGTGTGTGTGTGTGTGTGTGTGTGTGTGTGTGTGTGTGTGTGTGTGTGTGTGTGTGTGTGTGTGTTTGTGTCTGTGTTTGTAACTTATATCCTGTGTGGAGGTAGTTGTGAGTGTGTAACAACTGGGCCCAATGTGGAGCGGGTTTTACAAATTTCTTATATGGTGGCTCTAGTATATATCGCAATGTCCACCATACAGGGATAACAGATGTGAAATACCCAAGAGGCTGGGGTGCAGATCCATACCCATAAATGTGACATCAAGGCCAGGAAAACACAGTTAGCAACACCAGTATTACCCAGAGAACACTCTCAACCCATGTCTCATACACACACACACACACACACACACACACACACACACACACACACACACACACACACTTCCCTAGGTAACTACCAATATGTTGGTAGTACACTGCATATTGCCCACTGATATTAACTCTGGAGTAATTTCAGTGGGCTACAGAAGGTATGGGACCCTACCCATCTATCAAATAGGCATGCATATGCAGACAGTGCACCTTCTCCATGTTTCCCACTGGACACCTGCAACACCTGTGGTGCCATCAAATGTGACACACGAAGGACATACCGTGCTTGAAAACATGCCCTGTATGGACAGATGCCACTGACACCAGGGAATACCATTAGCATACTATCAATGTAGGTGCAGAGTAAACCTGCTGTTCATTACCTGTTCCCACCACAGGAGGCCAAGTCTGGCACATCTGATGATAATCTGTGCACACAGCATGGGTCAGACACCCCAGGTACAGTTCCACATGTCACTGTACATGCATGTGGGAGGTGTGCACATCCCAGACACTGTCCATGTCATGGACTAAGGAACACATACATGGCAAGTGATGCACAGCATTGGCCACATGCCATAGTCACCCAGGTGACTGGATGAAGGATACAGTACTCACCTGTGTGGGCAAATCCAGAAATTTCACCCCTTGGCCATAATGCAGACCATTGTCATGTGGCCTGATGCCAAGGTATACCCATCACCTAGCACAATCAACCACCACACACCCGTGAAGAAATGCACATATGCATGTCAGTACTGGCACCCTGTGTGTGTGTGTGTGTGTGTGTGTGTGTGTGTGTGTGTGTGTGTGTGTGTGTGTGTGTGTGTGTGTGTGTGTGTGTGTATGTGTGTGTGTGTATGTGTGTGTGTGTGTGTGTGTGTGTGTGTGTGTGTGTGTGTGTGTGTGTGTGTGTGTGTGTGTTGTATGATGCGTATGATCACATTCACACTCACTACAACCCCCATTGGCATACTGAAGCATGCAGTCTGATGTCAGACACCTCCCCATACCCTTTGCCCATATAACCTCCTTATGACTCCTGTGGTGCATGTGATACTTGCGCAGTAATGTGTAGTGGCAATCTAACTAGTGATGAGTTGTATTCCTGGCCCTGCCAAGTGTGTCAATGTGTGTGCGTCCCTGTGAGAGTGTGGCTGTGTTGTCACTGGTACCTGTTCATGTGGACATGCACATGTACTACACCTACCATATATCTACCATATCCGTATTGCAGATGTCACTCACCATCACATATACATTCTGAGGGCTCCTCACCATGTACCCTATGTGGCACATCCAATAACTGCATGGAAATGTGATAACACTACATAGCTGTCAGGGGTTTGATACCCTCTGCTGGAAAGAGTGTGGTGCAAACATGCTTAGGTTTTACTCTCCCACCACTTCCTGACTTATCTTTGACTTTGTCTGCCTCTCTCACTCCCTGTCTAGTGGATGTGGAGACCTACACCTGCTTTGCTTATGCAGCAGCATGTGTATTTTAAGTGATGCTCATGATCAGCTGATGGCCTCTGCAGAAATTGCAGCCTCCTCTATCTGATTGCATGAGGAACACCTGTGGTAACATTCCCATAGCCAATTGCATGGAAACACACTCCACTATCTAGGAACATCATGTTGGTGTCGGCCATTTCCATTCCCTGTGAGCAGGAACTCAATCTGTTGTTTGGCAAGCAGCATCTCAGATGGATAGGGGATTTATCTCTAACAACATGCATTGTGGAAACAGGGCAACACACAGGAGGATGATGTGCCTGACCTGACTACAGACTGTAAGTGCTGCTATACTGCATTTGGAGTAATGTTGGTTTAATAGGGTGTGTGTGGATATGGCTGTCCTACATGTTGCAATACCTGCCATGTCAGTGCTCTGTGTATGAGGAATCCATATCTGTAGGGTCATCTGCAGTATGGGCAGTGTGTGGTGCCTTTGGTTTCATGTGTTCACTTATCTGTAAACTGCAGAAGGTAGTGTGAGGATTGCAGTCTGTAGATGGTGGAAGTGGCACCCCCCCCCCCCCCCCCCCCCCAAAAAAAAAAAAAAAAAAAAAAAAAAAAAATTGAGGTTTTTGGGGGGTTTTTTAAAAAAAAGAAAAAGTCCATTTTTTACTTTTTTTTTAATAATTTTTTTTTGCTTTTTGGCCAAAAAAAATTTTGGCTTGGGGGCTTTTTTTGGGTTCCACATTTTGTTTTTTGGTTTTTTGGGACTTTTTAAAAACCCC
>NC_056749.1:783361441-783430065 GCF_019279795.1 Protopterus annectens
CAAGCCAACCTATAACCACCACACACCCGTGAAGAAATGCACATATGCATGTCAGTACTGGCACCCTGTGTGTGTGTGTGTGTGTGTGTGTGTGTGTGTGTGTGTGTGTGTGTGTATGTGTGTGTGTGTGTGTGTGTGTGTGTGTGTGTGTGTGTGCGCGATTGTGTGTGTGTGTGTGTGTGTGTGTTGTATGCGTATGATCACATTCACACTCACTACAACCCCCATTGGCATACTGAAGCATGCAGTCTGATGTCAGACACCTCCCCATACCCTTTGCCCATATAACCTCCTTATGACTCCTGTGGTGCATGTGATACATGCGCAGTAATGTGTAGTGGCAATCTAACTAGTGATGAGTTGTATTCCTGGCCCTGCCAAGTGTGTCAATGTGTGTGCGTCCCTGTGAGAGTGTGGCTGTGTTGTCACTGGTACCTGTTCATGTGGGCAGGCACATGTTCTACACCTACCATATATCTACCATATCCCTATTGCAAATGTCACTCACCATCACATATACATTCTGAGGGCTCCTCACCATGTACCCTATGTGGCACATCCACTAACTGCATGGAAATGTGATAACACTACATAGCTATCAGGGGTTTGATACCCTCTGCTGGAAAGAGTGTGGCGCAAACATGCTTAGGTTTTACTTTCCCACCCCTTTCTGACTTATCTTTGACTTTGTCTGCCTCTCTCACTCCCTGTCTAGTGGATGTGGAGACCTACACCTGCTTTGCTTATGCAGCAGCGTGTGTATTTTAAGTGATGCTCATGATCAGCTGATGGCCTCTGCAGAAATTGCAGCCCCCTCTATCTGATTGCATGAGGAACACCTGTGGTAACATTCCCATAGCCAATTGCATGGAAACACACTCCACTATCTAGGAACATCATGTTGGTGTCGGCCATTTCCATTCCCTGTGAGCAGGAACTCAATCTGTTGTTTCGCAAGCAGCATCTCAGATGGATAGGGGATTTATCTCTAACAACATGCACTGTGGAAACAGGGCAACACACAGGAGGACAATGTGCCTGACCTGACTACAGACTGTAAGTGCTGCTATACTGCATTTGGAGTAATGTTGGTTTAACAGGGTGTGTGTGGATATGGCTGTCCTACATGTTGCAATACCTGCCATGTCAGTGCTCTGTGTATGAGGAATCCACATCTGTAGGGTCATCTGCAGTATGGGCAGTGTGTGGTGCCTTTGGTTTCATGTGTTCGCTTATCTGTAAACTGCAGAATGTAGTGTGAGGATTGCAGTCTGTAGATGGTGGAACCGTGACAGTTACTGACTTCATATCCCTCATAGGACATATGTTGTAACAAACCCTGTTACAACAGTAAATTTATGAGGTTATCACAGCAACATGTCAATATTGGCCCTGTGTATGTGCTTCCAGCCACACTTCTGTCAACCTTTGTATGTATGTCAAGCATTAAGAGGTGCATATGTGCTGTACACCATAATTAGTGGCATCATATCTGATAACAAGTCAGTGAGATATCAGACTGCTACACATGTTATGTACAGTAGGGGTTATATATGATGACTTAACCTGGACATTCTGTGGTTGTGTGTACTGTACTGAGATATGTGTACTTATGGTGAATGTCGACAGTGTGTGTAATGTTAATATGTATTTAGTCTGTGTACAGACTGTGGTAGATGTCATTGTTCTTGGTCCCATCCTATCTGATGTTACATGCTCCTCCACTGTATGTTATCATATCGGCTTACATGTTTGCAGGGCCATACACACACATGTCCCATACCACAGGCAGGCATCGGACCACACTGTGTAGTGGCCTAGTATATGTAGTTTTTCTGTGTGAGTGGCACATATGAGGATGATGTCGAACAGATAGTCCATATACTGTAATAATATGCTAGCGTACCATATGTGGCTGTGGCTGTGTTCACATTGGATGTAGCTATGCACTGTTACACAGGTGTATTTTACCCTGTGCTGTGACATGCCTGTTGAGCCTGCTATATATGCAGGTACATGTGCATTCCCCCATAGGAAATGTAGGTCAGTGTCGAGCCAGTCTGCCTGTAGCCTGCACAGTGCTTTGTTACATGCCCAGCAGCTTAGTGTACTTACCCAGTGAGATGTTATGTCCAGATACTTGTCAGATGTACTGTTGCCAGGCCTCCCTTAACAGTCATGTATGCCAAACAGAGCAGTGGGATGCTGTACAGATGTATGTCAATATCTAGTGGGTAGTATGCGGCCATGGTACCTCTGTACAAGTGGTTAGTATGTGTCAGGACAGACAGGGGTGTGTGAATGCATAACCTATGGGGGCATATGTATACCAGTTGTTACATGTTATACCCATCTACATGGCTGTTAACATCCACATTGTCAGGCTTGGTCCACATGTTTTGCACTAAGGGCTTCTGTGTATACCTCTGGACTGTCCAGAGTGTGTCAGAATGTCCACATTTATTGGCCAATATCTCTGCTGTAGTCCACAGTAGCATTATGTGCTAGCAGCGGTACTGTACTATGATGTCCTTAGGATGTCTGTAAGTAGCCAATGGCACACATGTGACCTCCCCCACACACCATGTCTGTAAAGACAATCACTATTACAGTAGCAGTATTCTACTGATATACCTGCTAGACATACCTGACATCCCCTTGCACTACGTAATTGGGACTAAAGGGACTGAGGTAGGCCTACACTCCATGTTCAGGGCATATGGTGGAAATATATGTATATATAATTATCCAGATCTCTATATAGATATATACACATATACATATCGACATATATAGATGGGTATGTATATGTACATAGATATACTTATACACACCCAGATATATACATATACAGAGTGATATATGGCTACACATATACAGATAGTGATACATATGCACATATACATATATCATGCTGGCATTCCTGCCAGCAGTCCACTGCTGTTGTATCCCCCACACATACAGTGGGGTTGGAGCCATATATTTGTGGGCTTCACCTACACAATACGTGTGTGCCCTTATACACTCCAGAGGCCAGTGTATGCAACAGCGGTATATGGGCATGTATTATTGAGTCTAGGAGAGATGCACCATAAATAACCTAGGCTGCTACACTATATGGGGGTATCAGGTGTGAGCTGCCTTAAGGAATCTGGATGTACAGTACCATACAATTCACCTGTATTGACATTAATTACATACATTGGGTTAATGCAGGCCTACTGCCTCCTGCCATACAGACTGTTCTGTTTGTCAGTGTGTTTGTGATGGTGTAAGTTATGCCTTGTTATGTAACAGTTACATCCCATTTGGTCAACTGAAGTCTTTACCACCTAGTGACTGTGTACAGAATGTAGATAGAGGCTGCTGAACTATACACCTGCATTACTTACTGTTGATTTTTGGTATCCTGTGGCCCAGTCTGTCTTTACTATTGTACTATTTGAAGGGCTTGGCCTGAACAGCAACAGTTGTGAACCTTTCCAGACTATTGTATTAGTATAACTGTTTCACGGTTGCATTACGCTGTTTATATGGATGTCAGTGTCTGAACAGCTATATGACATGGCATATAAATCTGTAATAGTACACAAATAAAGGTTTTCTATTTCTACAAACCTGTGTGTGGTGTTTTATCCTATGACCTCTCTGTGGCTATATGTTACAGGCATCGAATGTCATTTATATGGGTGGCTCATCCAGTGTCCAGTCGTTAAGGTGTTAACTGTAGGCATAGTGGCTGTACTATATTGTGTGCACCTACTACATAAGTATCTTACTGTACATATCTCTACGTGTGTATGTGTAGTCACATGTATATCTATATATATGTATACACACACACATATAAATATATATGTATATATATATATATATATATATATATATATATATATATATATATGGATATAGGACATTTCACCAAATGTACATTTCACCGAAACTCATATCACTGAACACAAATCACCGAAAACACAATTCACCGAAACACATTTCACCGAAAATGGTATATGGCCTTATCCCCACTGTAGTGCGACCTTGGAGTTGGTATATATATTAGGGGGGTATGGGGGTTGGAGCCCCCCCACATATCTCAAGTATATATCATGTTTAGATAAGAGTAATAAATTGCAATTGCAAGTATGCATGTATATAGTGCAACACATTTAAAATATGTGGGGGGCTACTCCCCCGACACCCCCCTACTATATATACCAACTTCAGGGTCGCACTACAGTGGTAAAGGCCATATACCATTTTCGGTGAAATGTGTTTTGGTGAATTGTGTTTTCAGTGAATTGAGCTTTTGGTGAAAAATGCACACTAATTTAATTGCATTCGGTGAAATGTCCTAGATCCATATATATATATATATATATATATATATATATATATATATATATATATATATATATATATGTGTGTGTGTGTATATATCTGTATCTGCATATATGTGTCTGTGTATCTCTATCCTGGGGGTGTTGATAGTTTCTACTATTTACATTTCCTATGGGAGCCAGACTGTGCTGCATGATATGTTACCAATACCAGCCTGACATCATACAGATGGGATGTAGTACTGTTAACATCTTGCTCCCATGTCATGTCAGGTCCTGGTTATAGGATCTGCAACACTTGGTAGTGTATTACAGGGTGGATGTGTTTGGCTGTGGGGGGGTTGGCATACCTATTCGTACAAGACGTATATTGTCTGGGGCCTCTCAACCCCATAACGGTGCATGTGGAGATATATGTTTTAGTTAATCTCCCATTGATATCTCCACATGTATGTCCATATGTACCTATACATATATATATATATATATATATATATATATATATATATATATATATATATATATATATATATATATATATATATATATATATATATATATATATATATATCTGCTTACATATATATATATATATATATATAGCTATGTCCGTATATAGCTACATAGATATATATCTGCTTACATATATGTAGCGTGCTGTGTATATGTTGACATATAGGGTGGACATATATATACGTGTTGATGTAGCCTTTTGCATGTATATATGTTCAGATATATTTCTATATATGTATATATTTATATTTTATATATATATATATATATATATATATATATATATATATATATATATATATATATATATATGTCAGGTAGAACCATATACATATGTTGTATCTGTGTAAATATTAATATATTTACACACACACACATATATTTAAATGGTGGAATACATTCTTTGTACTGTTTAATGTCTGGGCTGGATGATATGTTTGTGAAAACATCAGCGTTATGTTATCTGGCTCTATGCACCATGGCCCCGACCTGGCGATGGGTGACGGGTGCCTGTCTGCACCCACTCCCAGGGGGGGTGAGCCCCATCCCCTGAGGTGGTTCAACCCAAAGGTGGTGCAGGACCAACGGACAGGGTGGTCCTGGGTTGGTCCCCAGACATGCTGGTGTGTGGTGCCACGGCCAGCTGAGGTAGGGCAGGTGGGTCTGCTGGGACCGGCCTTCCCTAGCATGCTATAGTGTTTACATTTCATCATCATTTGTGGGTTAGTAATAGTCAACACATTCCAGGGTTAGGTATAACAGCATGCATAGATATTCCCATTAACTCAGACACCAGATATGGAGCAGTTGCTCAGCAAACAGAACACATGCATATATGGGACCACAGTGGTAATAAGAACAGCATTCAGGTACATTGATGGCAACATGCCACCAATGTTGAAATAATTCAATATAGCACACGCATGGGAATCATTAACATTTTATCACACAATTGGACGTTATCAGAACATAGGTGTCATTACATACAGGTTGGGGTGGATATGCTGATTATTGTTGGACATATGGTGGGGGGAGAAAGATGTCAATTAGCAACTAGTATATTCCTGTAATCCACATTACTTTCCTAGTCAGTGCTGTTATCTGTACCTTACAAATCTTACTACACTGCCCTATAGCCTTAGTTTGGACAGTGATATGGCTGTCGTTATCATTACACATGAACCAGTATTACCTGCAAGTATACCCCTCTTACCTGGTATACCTGCGGAGGGAATGTCTGTTAACACTAACTAGCTGTTTGTACACATACTCCCAGATTCCGAGTTGATGTTTTGCACTATGCTATCCAACTCTTCCTGCACAGACTCTGACCATGTGTGGACCACATGCTAGTGTGCCTGGACATATCTCGAATATTGCCCTCTTCCACCTTTTGTGACCTGAAACACACATATAAATGCTTTCCTACACAGTTATATTATGTAACACAGTGTGGGGGACAGTGACCAGTGATACTTTATTATTTAGAGAAACTGCAACACTCACAATTCCCTACAACACCAGAGTGAACAGTACCAGTACAGGTTATAATGGTCTGTATTTCCCAGCACAGTGTTCGTATCCAATGTACCTGTGGGAGAAATGTTTGTTAGCACTACCTGACTGTGCCACACAAAGTTCCGGATTACACATACATGTCACTGTCACTGTACACACTCTAGTCACAGCTTGACAACATGGGAGTGCAGATAGGACATACTTGACATATTACTCTTGTCACAGTTTTGGGGGTTGCTACAGTGACAGGTGTGTTTTCATAGATGTTTGGCAATCACTTGTATTCCCTGTTTGCTGGTTAAGCATCTGGGATCATCCCATAGACTTACCAGGGGACAGGGGGACAGTCAGCAGCTATGGGCACATATACTGGACATTCTGGCCTCATCTGTACAGTTGTGGAGTATGAATCTGTATGCAGCCTAATTCCACTCCCAGGCCTCAGACCATGGATGTGTCTGCTATAACTGTCCATCACAGTTGTGTCTGGTATATAGATATTAATGTATATCTCCTATCTGCTTTCTGTCTTATTAATCCCCTGTGCTTTTGCATTCTGACCTTGTATTACAACACTCTTATACAAATTTCCTAGACAGTTTTATGTCGTAGGACAGTGTGAGTGACAGTGATGTGTAATACCTTATTATTCATTGCAGCTGCATATCATTCTTGTATTTCTGGGCACAGTGTTGGTATCTAACAGACCCGTGGGAGGAATGTTTATTAGCACTACCTGAATGTTCCCACACACAGTACCAGATTCCACATTATTATTATGCACATACATTTCACTCTGTAACTGTACACAGTCTGATCACAGCTTGACAAATTGGGGTGTAAATGGGAAATACGTGGCTTCTTAGTCACATAAGGTATTGGGGAGTTGCTAGTGTGCCAGCTTTGTTCTCATAGCTGTGTGTCAATCAGTTGTATTTCCTGTTTGCTGCCTATAAATCTGGGATCATCCCACTGATTTCCCAGGGGGACAGGTTGATAGGCAATATATATGGGCCACTTTAATAGACATTCTGGACATATCTGTACTGTTGTTGGGAATGATTCTGTATGCAGTCTACTATCACTGGCCGGATTCAAACCCTGGCTGTGTGTGCTAAAAAAAAAACAGCTCACAGCCCAGTTGCATGTGCTATTCAGCTTTTGTTGTCTATGTTTTTCCTGTTTACTGTCTATGTGTCTCTCAGTTGTACTAAATGGCCTCTGGGGATTACACCTGTCATGCACAGGCAATCCTACAATGAATTTATAGTGCACAGTGTGGGTAACAGTGCTTAATACTACAGTACTATTACATGATTGCATTTCTACATTATCGTACGATACCAGGATATACACACACATGCAGTCTAGCAGTTAGACCTGGTTTGAAAGGCTATTACACTTTTATTGACTTACAAACAATATGATACTCTTACTGCCATATTATGTAGTGTATGCAGTACTTGCATTAAACAATACAGGTTTTATACTAGCAATTAATTTACTACTTTTATTTTTATTTCCTATGACAGTAAATGCATGAGTATTACTGACCTGCCTCGTGTCGCAACCTCACCAGGCGACTGATGTGGGCCTCCTTTTTCTCGGTTCACTCCATTGCAGCTGTGGGTGACATAAGAGAAATATTTAGCCATACCTATCCATGATATACCTGATCTGGCAATTATTACACACATACTGGGGTGATACTTACATACGTCTGGAACATCTTCTGATGCTCTAGCCTCTTGGAGCCACTCCTCCAGGAGGTCATCCTTATTCTGCTTCAGGTCGGCATAGTGTTGCCTGACCTGCTCACCAGTTTGGGGTTTGCCAGTGGCACTGGTGGGGTCATGGGTGAAACGGTCCCAGGCCTCTGCCTTAAATTTGGAGCCCTGGTACTGGCCCTGAAGCAGTCTCTGAGCATGGTCTTTAAGTAGGAGTCCTGCCATGACATTGGACTCCTGGATGCACCAGCATTGCCATAGTGCCTGCAAGGGGAAGCTACAACCAGTTATGAGATGTATTCCCGCCTCTTGGGTCTAAATAGGGCTGATGTCCTGCACTTTTCAGTGATTGGCCGGTTTTGAAAAGGCTAAGCTATGGGCAAACCTGCTTACCTAGGGTTGGCATTGTTTAAAGGGGTATACCACTGAGCACATTGAGTTAGCTTGTCTACACATTGCTTACACCTCCTAAGCTGGCCTGTGCAATGTTAGCAGTGCTTAAATTAGACTTTGCATTATATTTCCTTTTGGGCATTGATTTCTTATTCATTGCATTTTATATATCTGCCAGGTATCCATGATTAATGTGTACATGCACTGTATGGGGTCCTTGTGTTTTATTGGGGACTTCAACACTCTATTACAATTACACCTCACTTTTGGGCTTACTGCTGTACTTCAGTTCACATATTCATGTTATGTAGTGGGTTATGGAACATATAACTGTATACCGATTGCTTTCACAGGTTCAGTTTGGTTTTACTATGGTGAGGACTTGTTTGCTGATACCTAATTCTTCTGTATTTCTGTGATGGCTTGGTGGTTAGCTACTGTGAGTGTGATGTATTGAATTCTGGGTTCGAGACCTGCAAGGCTGGTTATTTTGTTGATGGCCAGAACAAGAGCAGTTGGATGCAGAGTGATTAAGGCACTTTTGAGCAGTTGTAAGTGGGTTTGAATGAGGGTAAGCACTGCTAACCTGCCGTTACATCTGCTTATACAGTGTTAGCTTTAGAATTGCTTAGCCAGTGTAGGCATTGCTTACCGCCGTGCAAACAGGCTTATGCCTGCTTACTAGTTCTTAAATATTCTTACTACTGCTTATTTATACTTAAACCTGCTTACTAGTGCCTTATTCATTATGACACTGACACCTTACATGCGCATTTACTGCAGTACTCCAATTCATAAAAATATGTTATTTAGTGGGTTATGAAACATAAATGTTACTCATAACGTGCTTTGCCATGGAAAATGGAATCTGCTCTAGTGGGTCTCGAACCAGGAATGCCTGCTCATAAGGCAAATGCTCTGCCCACTGCACTATTACTATGCTGCACCTTTTGTATATATCTTCCTTGTTATCCTCTTCAGCCATTTAAACTACATTAGCCGTAGCTAAGCGATGGGCACACCCGCGCACCTACAGTTAGCTTTAATCGGATTAAAAAAAATAAAAGGGTTTCTTCATTTTATTTATATGTACTGTTGTTGTTGTACACATGGGGGACTGTTGGTGGGGATATGCGGACACCTATGAGCTGTCTCGCTCATTTATTACCCCTTTCTGCTGTTCTGCATTGTAGGGGTGTGTATATTCTGAGGGCTCTGCTCTCAGACAGCCCCCTGCACTCTTACATGCTCAGTGTAAGATTAAGAGCTCAGGCAGTGTGCCTCATTATTATGCATGGCATGCTGCCATCCTGCTCCTAAATGGTCGCTTCCATGCAGGACTAAGCTAGTCCTGCACAGAAGATTAGTAAATCCAGGGTTTTTTTTTCTGATAAGAGGATATGCTGTAATATCGTCCTGGGTCAAAACTATGCATGGATTTGCAACAGACCCCATTAATCCTTGACCAACTGGCTGTTGTTTATTCTAGCTTCTTTCTCTCTCTCTCTTTTTGCATTATTTTCAAGAACATCAATAGTTTTGCGGTATGATTATCTTATTGTCTGGTAAGCAAAGAAGTGTATAAAACATCAGTAATGAAAACCTATATACAGTATAAAAATATTACTAAACAAAAGTGGAGGATAACCATAAAACTATATTAACTTTTTTTCTGTGAAAATACTTTTTCTGAAAATAAACTGGAGTGTTGGCATACTGTCTTCCATGCTATATATTATCTGCAAAAACTTTATTTGAAAACAAGACAGGAAATTATATAATATTAAAATAATCTAGAAGTTAATATAACACACATCTTTTCACAACTAAAATCACTCAAAGAAATGCAAAGTAATGACTGTAAGAAGTTAGACAACCATTACATTTTCTCTTGGTATACTCAGCGTTTAATTAAACTGTATCTGTTTTCTGTTTTTATTGTTTTCTAAGGAATTTTACTTTGCTGAATGCACTTGCATTAGCTGGTTGAAAGATGGAGAGAAATGGGACCCTAAAGTAAACTAAAATTAAATTCCACAATGCTGTCTCTCTGGCCATTTCATTTAACTGTAGAGCTAATATTCCCCATAACGTAATTGCAAAACGTTTATCTTAACTTTAAGAAGAATATTCTTGAATACACATTTATCTCAATATATCAAGTTTCTCACCAACTAATTAATAAATAAAGCTTAGCAATGCAGTGCTGGAACAACATATCAGTTTATAACGCACATGTTTTAAAGGTACATAAACATATTAAATGCTATTATTTTAAGGCTATTCTGCAGTATCTGATATTTTGCACATTAAATTAATGGATTTATAGACAACGTTGAACTAACAATTATTCATTTTATACAAAGATGGCTAATTCATGATTTAATGCATTATATAGGTTCATAGATAGGTACTAGGCTATCGGCCCAAGGGCCTACGTAAGCCTAGCCAACAAGGTTCCCTGGCTTACACCACCCAAGAAAGTTAATTTCCTGTGCCCCTGTCGAGCAGAGCCACAGAAGTGATCCCCAGGGTGTATTTCCTATTTTCCATCCACTCATCAAGATTTTTCTTGAAGAGTGCTAATGAAGAACTTTGCTTGACATAGATGGGTAGCTTGTTCCAGAGTATAGGAAGTCTCTGGGACAGGAATCTATCCCTCCAGCATATCCTGTTTATTGTGGTGACAAGGTTTAGGTCCCTAGAGCATGTATCTCAAAGGGATTGGGATTTCTTAAGGTGTAGCATGTCCAACAGCTCTGGGTTTAACATAGCTTTACATGTGAGGCAGAGATCTCCTCAGAGTAGGCGATATGCTACAGAGTAAAGCTGGAGTTTTTTGAGACGGTCAGTGTAGGGCATCTGTTTGAGGCCAGTAATCCTCTTTGTGAGGTACTTCTGTGGCCTTTCCAGCTGCTGCAGATGTCTTGTGAGGTACATTCCAAAAGGGGCATTGTACTTTATAATGGGTCTAATGAGTGCCGAGTAGAGGGGAACAATGACCTCTTTTTTCCTGGATAAGAACCCTTTTGTGATAAGGTGTGCCACATAGAGGGATTTCCTAACTACTCTACTGTAGCGATGTGATTATCAAAGGAGAGACTACTGTCCACCTGAGTCCCAAGGCCTCTTATCGCACATTCGGCGTTAAGTAGACTGCTGTTTATGTGGTAGTTCATAGGTACAGAGTTTTTATCAAAGGGGATGACAATGCACTTTTTGGCATTGAGTTTGAGGCCATGACTCTGACACAAGGCATCTGTCTCAGTGAGGCCCTTCTGTAGGCTGTCCATATCATTTGGGGACTCTATGGCTCATAGTTTGCAGTCATCTGTGAACTTCATTAGCCAGAGGCCTTCTGTGTTAGCCTGTACTTCAGAGAAGTAGATACCAAACAGGAGAGGTCTCAGGACTGAACCCTGTGGTACTCCACTTGTCACTGGTTTGAAGTCTGATTTGGAGTCTGCAACTTTTACAGTGTGGGTTCTGTCAGTGAGCCAATTGGCAACCCATCTTGTGATGTAGGGATTTATACCTAGTGTAGTGAGTTTATCTATAATTCCAGAATGAGGGATGGTGTCGAAAGCCTTGGAGAGGTCAAGATAGGCTGTGTGAACCACCTTACCCTCTTCTATGGCTTTGGTGACTGCCTCAAAGAAGTTGATCAGGTTCAGAAGGCATGATCTGCCTTTCACAAGCCCAAACTGGGTGGGGTCCAGAGTTTGGAGGTTACCAATGTCTTTGTTTATGAGTTCCATGATGATATGTTCAATGGCCTTGCAGACCAAGCTCATTAGGCTAATAGGGCAATAGTTCACAGGATCAGTGGTGGCTCCCCCTTTGTGAAGTGGGATAACTGTTACTGTGTGCCATTCAGTGGGCAAAAAGCCTGACGTGAGACTATGATTGAACATGGTGCTTAGGTGGGGAGCCAGTTCGTTCTGAGGTTCATGCAAAACGCAGCTTGGGATATTGTCTGGTCCAATGGATGCTGTGTATTTAGTTTTAGAGAGTGCAGCTTTTACCTTCATAGATGTGATTACAGGGACTTTGCATTCTTCCTGTATAGATATGGGCCCTTAAGGGGGTGAGAGGGGTGTAAAGTTAGTACTGAACCTATCTGCCAGGATGTTGCCAATATCAGTTGGTTCTGTAATTTTCATGTCATTGTGCTGTAACTCAGAGCAGATCTGGGTGTTGCCATTAAGATTCTTGACATAGCTGTAGAATGCTTTGTGGTTGTCCTTAGAATCAGTGGTGATTTTGTTTTCGTAGCTAGCTTTGGAGGATCTTATAAGGGATCTTAGCTTCTTACTGAGGCTGACCAGGCATCTCCTCCACTCATGGGATTTTACTCTCTTTTGCAACTGTTTCTTCCTTCTGTTGTAGAGTTTGTTTATGGCAGGGGACCACCAGATTGGCTTACTTTTTTTGGAGGATACCGTCTTGCTTCTGTTTGGGATAGCACGATCCATGCACTTGTATAAGTGCTTATAGAGTGCATTTGTGTAGGATTCAGCAGTCGGAATGGTATTGTCTATCTGCATGGGTGTCATGAAGTTCACCACTTCTGTCTTAAGAAGCATGAAGTTGGCTTTGGAGAAATTTTTTACCATGGTTTCCTTAATGGTGGGTGGGGGCGGGATGCGGATATCTAGGGTGATTAGCTTATGGTTGGATCGAACCAACAAGGAGTTGATTTCAGGTGAGGAACACCGGTCACTCATGTTGGTAATGACTAGATCTAGGATATTGTTGTCCCTGGTGGGGGTGTGGGTAAGTTGATCCAGGGCATTGGAATTTATGAGTTCCAGAAAGCGTTGAGCAAAGGAGTTGGTACATGAGTAGTTTTCCCAGTTAGTGGTGGGGTAGTTGAAGTCGCCCATTATTAGGTTGTTGGGTTGAACCCTAATATTTTCCAGTATATCAAGAAAAGAGGAGTGGGAATCTTGAGGCATGGTGGGGGGGGTTGTAGAAAGCTACAGTTTGGATTGCAGTTTTTCCCAGAGTTAGTTGCACTTGGATAACCTTGAATGCATTATGCTGTGCAACTAGCCTGGAGGTGTGGATATCCTTAACGAATATGGACACACCTCCACCTTTGGTGTTCTAGTCCAGGTTAAATGGTCGAAATGTGTGGTATGAGTTATAGCCTGATAATGCAGGGGTGCTCTCTGGAGCCTTGAACCAGGTCTCAGTCACTGCACAGATATCGATGTTCTCCATTTTAAGGAGTGCCTCGAGTGAGTGCATTTTGAGATTTAGACTTCTGGCATTGAGTAGCATTGCCCTCAGTTTTTGCTTGCCTGTTCCTGTTACAGTGGTGAATTTGTCATTTGAACTTTGCCCAAAAAAGGCACTATAGGGGCGGCAAGAGCCTTAGCCAGTATCTGGAATCCTAGGGGCAAAAGGTGCAGGCCATCTCTGGCAAAGCATTGTGGTCTGTCGACCATGTCATCCCAGGCAGACAGATACTGGATCCCCTTAGAATGACACCAGAAGCTTATCCAATTAATCAATTAAATGTAAAGTGTTTTGAGAAGCAGCACATTTACTAGCTCTGAGTTCCTATTTGAAGAGGTGCATAGAAAAGGGACATTGTATTTAGGTCAGACACCTTGTTTTTATGCTGAACCTGAGGGAATTACTGGAGAATTTGTAGAACCACGGCTTAACAGCTGGTCTAAATAGATATAAAAAAAGAAGCCCACGGCACACATATTTAGTAATATAATTAGTTGCTATACATGGGGTAAATAGCATTATTTTATGCATAATTACAAAATAGAACATATAAAGATTGCAGGCTTTCCCGTGATAGACTTTCCCGTGATAGAAAAAAATGACACTATAATGACATGCACAAAGACAGAGCTAGAATCACGAACACTTGAAATTTTGAATGGCATATGGTCGACACCATATGATTGAAATTTCAAGTGTTTGAAGGTTAAATGTAATGGCACTGTTTGGTGCAGAATGAGAGAATTTACCTTTTCTGCACTGCAGTGCGATCTCGGAGTTGGTATATTTAATTAGGGGGGTGGGGGGTGCAGGGGGTTGCTTGCCCCCCTGCCTGCACCATTAAGTTAAGTTTTTTTTTTTTATTATATAGTCGAACTTTTAAACTTCGATCATATGTTGTCAAACATATGGGATTCAAAGTTTAGAAAGTTTGAATATATAATATAGATCCTAAATATATTGTTAGCATGATTTCAGTTACTGTTAAAGCATGCTATAACTGACATCAGCAGAATGGCTACTATTTTAGATTAATAAAAGTAGGAATATTTTTAAAAATGCCATTTTACCCTTGTAGAGATATAACAATGATGTACTAAATTTTTATTTCTTAGGCTCATAGGAGGTTAGTAGGAGAATGGGCCTGGGGCCCTTACAAGCCTAACCAAGAGTTTATCCCAAAAAAAGAAACTTCAGTCAGCACCTGTTGAGGTCTATATCACGTTGTCGAACTTTTAAAAGTTTGAACACCATATGGTGGACACCATATGTTCGAACTTTAAAAGTTTAACAATGTAATAAAAAAAAAAACACAAAAAACTTACCTGAAGGTTGTAAGCAGGGGGGGGGGCAAGCACCCCTGCACCCCCCACACATCCCGCTACTTAAATATACCAACTCCAAGATCACTACATTGTAGGAAAGGGAAAGCTTCCCTTACGGAGATCTCCGTTGAAACGTTCAAAGTTTTGCAAGTTCGAATATATGGTTTTGACCATATGATGTTCGAACTTGTAAATGTTCGACAACATGAATGGGACCCCACCTGTCACCCCTGTGAAGGAGGGACAATGGTGGAACCCCTGGGACAAATTTGTTGTTTCCCATCCACTCATCAAGGTTGAGCTTATTTAACTTTGACTGCCCAGAAGCAGTCGTGTAACATCACAACAATTACTTTGACAGTGAGCATTGCTATACCAAGTGAAGGTGAAATAAATTTGTCATATTTATATGAAGAAAATAATGTTTCATGGAAGAATGCGCAGAAAAAGAAAGTAAAATCTGATACTTGAGAACTTGTAAGATAAATCATATTGTCTAATGAAATTCAGGTATTAGGTTATATGAACTAGGTAAACACTAACTATTTGTAAATGGTGTGGGCAGGGCAACATTTTTCAAAAGAAATAAGGTTCAACAAGACAGGATATTTGTACATTTCTTTATCGGTTTGTGCAACCCTTTCTTTTTCCATACAAATGGATGCTGTAACTAATGAAGTCTTTGCTCAGTTAAAATTATGTTACAAATTCAGTCACCTTTTTTTACCCACTGTTCTCAGGGTAATTGCTAAAATATATTTTATTATCAAAACTGGAATATGGCTTTCCTTTTCTTGTTATGTATTCAGCCCGCAATACTCACATAATACAGACTGCTGAGAATGAAATCTGCAGAATCATTCTTTTTTTTCAAATATTTTTAATTTTTCTTCTTCTCTTGTAGTGTCTGCATATCTTAATTCCAGTCATTTTAAAGCCATGATTCAGTTATATTGTAGAGGAACTACAGTCATATTTAGGTACATCTTGTTGCAAGAGAAAGTTCAGTGTTATGAGAGTGGACTTTAGGAGTGGTACTATAATATTATACCCCTTCTTTATATTTAATACAGCTGTGTCAGTTGTGGAATCCTTCAAGTTTCTGTGATCTATAATCTCCTTGGACTTAAGTGGGAGACCAATATAGTGTCCATCATAAAAAAGGCACAACAGATGTACTTTCTGCGACAGCTGAGGAAGTTCAACCTCCCACAGGAACTGTTGATTCAGTTCTATACAGCAGTCATTGAGTACGTTCTCAGCTCATCCATAACAGTGTGGTTTGGATCTCTGTCTAATCATGACAAAAATAGGTTACATTGGATTGTCAGGTCTGCCAAAAATATCATCGGTGCTAGTTTGCCTTCCTTACAGGACCTGTACTATTCCAGAATCATGAAAAGAGCAGGCAAGATCATCACCGACCCTTCACTTCCAGGCCACCATCTTTTTGAACTAATACCATCAGCCAGGCATTACAGATTAACATGCAACAAATCACGTAGATATAAGAATATGTTTTCCACATGCCATCTAGTTCAGAAATGGTTAACTCAGCGTAATAGGCTGGGGTATTCTTTTTCCCAAGCCTCCGAGGATTCTGCAATATTGTTTACATATTTTAATATTTGTTTCTTTCAGAGTTTAAGTTTAAGTATTTCTTGCACTGAGTTGCAATTTGCACCTTGTACAAATATGCATATGTATATTTACTTTTTTGTCTTGCTCTTAATAGTTGCATGTATGTCATTTGTCTTGTTCTTAATAGTTGTGTGTATGTCACTTATATAATTCATACATGGAGAGTCACTGAAACCAGAGTCAGATTGCTTCTATGCATGCATACTTGGCCAATAAATGTTATTCTGATTCTGAAAATACAGAATATAGATAACAGCCTATATACAATATATACAAGTGATACAGAAAACTCACCTACTGATTACGTTTTGTGACATAGTTTACATAATTCCCCAGGATTCAGCAAGCTATGCATGTAATGCAGGAATAGTGCAGGAGCTGCTGGAGGCAATATGACAACCATGAGATCCAGGAACAAGCTCCTGGGATGTGCATGAGTGCTCCTGCATGCACATTTCCCAATTTGCAGGTAAAAACCATGCAAATGAGGTGAATTTGTGATCCAGGAAGCTGCAGACGGCCGTGCAGGACTAGTGTAATCTGCAGAAATGTACTCGGTTAGTAACCGAGTACATTTCTGTAAACTACAAAACAGAGGCATGACAGCTCCAAATAAATGGTGTATATAATGTGTAAAGCATGCCATTGGTATGGAAAACAGTTGCAAAAATAAAAAAATAACGTTTATTTTTTTTTGTCCAGTTTCGGCTGTTTAAGAGTAGGGCAAGAAAATAAAAAAAAAACTTGAAATAAGCATTCTATCCAAAATCACAATTTTGCCATTTGGCAGGCAGAAAACAACATGGCCAGTGAATAGTGGTTGCTAAGGGGGAAGGCTCAGTGTCAGACTTGTAACTAGGCATTAGCAGGCACTCCTATGCAAATGAGGGGAATGATACTGAATCCCAGATTACTCCTCATGGCTAGCCTGCACCCAACCTTGTAGGTGCAGAAAAACCATGGTGTAAGCCTAAGAGCTAACTGACATCATAGAGGGGTGTGACAGACATACTGGAAGCTTACTGGAGCCCTGTGTCTCGGGTCTGCCCTTAGCTTAGCAGAGCTAAGCAAGGGTGTGTGTCTGAAGCTGCCAAGCAGTTTTTACATTGCCTAAGCAGGTGTGCACACCACACACCATGTTTTAAAGGAAAAAAAAAGGTAAACCAGGAAATAGCTTCCTCATGCACATCTGGGCACTGTGTTTGCGTGGCGCACCCCAAGATTAAACAGGAAGGCAATGGGAAGGGAAAACAGCAGTAGGAAGGTAATCGGGGATAACTAGCATATCTGGCAGGTGAAATGTATCAGAATCAGCCAATTACACAGGCAGCAGCCCAGCCCCGTCCAGCACACCACTATAAACTATGCAAACACTTTTCCCTCTGGTTTCTCCCACAAACTCTACATCACTGATGTACACAAGCGGGGAAGTTTTACCAAACAAAAGCAGCAAAATGATAGGGGCTGCAGCAGCTATCATAAATCAACATGTGGAAGAGGCTGAGAGTGGTGAGGATGAGAATGCTGATGACCAACCCACAGTGAGGAGAAGGAGAAGAGTGTACAGACCCAGGGTAACCTACCAGGGATTACATGAGCTGGAGATAGTGGAGCACTATAGGGTGGACAGGGACCTCCTACTGCAAATTGTCGAGCTGTGCCAGCCACACCTGACACACAGAACAAACAGAGGGGAACCCATCCCAGTGGATACCAAGGTATGTGTAGGCCTAAGAATACTAGCCACAGGTACCTTCGAAAGGTCAGCTGGGGATATCATGGGGATCTCACAGGCATCAGCATCCAGGGTACTCCACCAGTTCCTGGATGCCATGTCAGCACATGTCGATGAGCACATATATTTCCACAACAGCTGTGAGGCATTGACCAGCAATATGCATCTCTTCCACCAAATAGCAGAATACCTTGAGGTAGTGGGTGCTATAGACTGCATGCACATATGCATCAAATCACCACCCAGTGAGCGGGGTAAGGTCTATATCAACCATATGGGCTTCCCCTCCATCAACTGCCAGGTCATGTGCAATGCCTAGGGCATTATAATGAATGTGTGTGCTGGCTGCCCTGGAAGCTATCTTGACTCCTGCACCTGGCATATGACGCAGCTGTACTGGAGATTTGCCAATGGGGACATCCCTTATGGCCACCTAGTGGGGGATGCTGGTTACGTGGCTGATGACACCCACCAGACATGCACATACACCCAAACAAGAACTCCATAATGAGGCACATGCACAGACCAGAATCATAATAGAGCATGTGTTTGGGATGCTCAAGTCACAGTTCTGGTGCCTGGACATATCCGGTGGATCCTTGCAATACTCGTATGTGCGGTGCTACACAATATGATCCTGCTGAAACAGCTGCAGCAGGAACAGCACAGGGCAGGGCCACACAGCCCCCCACTATTGCCAAGGCCTGCACAGGCACAGAGTGACTCAGAGGAGGAACAACCTGAGCCTGCCCCAGTAGGCAGAAGGAGGTGTGCCCAGTATGCCAAGGTCATGGCAAAGAAGCAACGCATAGCACATACACTGACACGGTAGGAACCCAGGGAATGACACCTCTCTCTGACTCGCACATACAGTAAAAGGGATGCCAAACATGACAATACCTGTGCTCCACCATGTATAGGGAGTGTACTATGTGCATCCAACATAGTCAGCCCTCCAGCACCATCCTCAATACTGTCACAGCAATAAGGTAAGTCATTCTCCCTAGCAATTGCTGAATGAAGTAGTATGTTTTGTTACTTGTATCTATGGTATGGATATGAGCATGCAAGGGAATCTGGTGGCTGAATGGGATGCCAGCAGACAGTAGACACCTATAGTGGCAGCATGAAATCTGTAAGAAATACCGGTGTCACCATAGTAGCCAGTACTAGACAAGGTGACAAAACTCACTGCAGGAAATGTGGTGGCCCACATGTGTGTCCCTAGGACACACACATACCAGTCAGGGAGGCTCACATACCCAACAACAGTCTCAGCCAGCAGGACAGGCATAGACAAACACAAACAAAGGCTGTGCTAAGGCCTGTGATTGATGACTATGTAGAACACCCCCCTTCCAGATCTACACAGACAGACTACAACAGGTCAGGCAGTGGGATGTTAGTTCTGAAGGGTAAGAAGTCTGAAACTGAAATGTAGGGCAATCAAACCTAAGATCTGTAGTACACTGATATGCCTCTAGTCAGCATGATAGGTCAGAATCCAGAATGAAATGGAGTACCTGAAATACCAGTACAGTCATAGCAAATGTGTACAGTTGTCAGGTGCCCCCCCCAATCCAATGTAGAAATGTAGTAACATGTATGTGTAAGTATAATGAGTGGAGCACAGATTACCCGAGCTGGCCAAAGTAGCAGGATAGATTGTAGCATGTGTACAATATGCAGGGCTGCATGTATTAGGTTAGTGTGTGTTGTATATTGTGTGAGAGTGGTCAGTATGTAGGCATGTTGAGGTTTGTCCTGGTAGCCATTGGCCAGTACTACTGATGACAGGGCCAAGTTCTCACAAATGCAGTGTCAAAAACAATGCATCCCAGCAAAACACATTCCGGCAGTAAGCCATAGTAAATGGTTGAAAGTAATATCTGTCACCATCTGAAAGATGGACATGGCATGAATGTGGGCACAGACATACAAACAGTACACAGGTGGAAGTACCCCAGACAGACAGTGTATAATATGTTACTGTCAAATGGACACACCTTTGGAATTGTACATACAGGTTAGCAGCACATTAGTTGGGTTTGCAGAATGGAATACTGATGTCATTTTGCCAAACACTGGCAGAACACAATGGTCACAGGTATGAAATATTGAGAAACAGCTAATGTCACCACAAAAGCCAGCATAAGTGGAATGCCCCATGCATATCTGTGAGTTAGATGCAAGTAGTGTCCATAGCACACATGCACTCAGCTCACCCCACCATCACCCTCAGGTACCTCTCTGGTCTTATCCCTGCTGTTGGTAAGAGTACAATATGACCCCCACCTCGGTATGGCAATAGCCAAAGAATGCAGCATGCAGAACAGGTGTCCCATGCAGGTGTGTCCATAGCTGTAAGCAGTACCCTGCCAGTATCCACAACACTGGATCAGTAATGACAGAAAGTATTGGCATTAACACCTTGCACACCTACCCTGTCACCCCAGGGGAATATGGTGTCTTGCAGACTGGGACTGTAGGAGTGACACATTGCAATGACCTGCTACAGTTGGCCTGCATCACTACCAAATGGCCTACAGTCCTCTGCCAAAGGCCTGCATCTCACCCATACTGCCAATGTATGTTATGTCATGGACTCCCAAATAATAACATAACACAGTCCACAGAACCCAAATGCAAGGCCATGTGGACAAATCCCAGTAACATGTCCACCATGTCCTACTGCATGAACAGTGGTCCAACACCAAATTACTGCTAGGATGAGGTGATAACTATAGATAACTTATCAGATAATGTTTGCATAATGTTTGGAAGAGGATAGAATAATGGGGGTGGGGGTAGGAGCATGGATGGCATGACGTGTGTGAAGTCTGAAACCCAGCCATGTGCACATACTATTCCTGCCTGCAAACACAGGAATTGGTGGCTACAAACCTGCTCGTAAACCACAATGTGAAGAGGTAATGTCCAGAATTATGACCCCTGCCTCTGGGTAACCTGTGTGAATTTGTACAGCTGTGAGGTATGGCCATACTGTCACATCGATGGATGTACAAGCATGGTATCCTCAGCCACCACTGTACCAAGGTGCTGAACCATTTACACAGACCCATAAGTAAGTGTCTGCAGCTTCCCCTTCAGAATGGCACGATTGTGCAAGAATATGTAGGCTGCAGACCACAATACTGGATACAGCTGCATTCACCCTGTGTTCCCCAGGACATTACTGAAAGCAAATATGTATACCTGACAGTACTTGATGACATAAAACATCACAGTGTAAAACAGTACATATGTCTGAATATCTCTGCTAACACCAAGACCATGTAGCAGAAGCAGCACAGACACAATTACCTACAGCAACACACTATCCTTTGCCCATTTTGACCCCATATTGTCAACCGATCTACAGATATCCCGGAGAAACAGGTTGCTAGAACATAAAAGTCTGCACTGGAGTACAACCTACCTGGAATGGATTCACACATTCAATACAGACGGTCATACTGGGCATGCTCCCACACTTAGAGAAATGAAGCCCGTGTCTGACAACAGAATACTGAAATGTCATACTAGGCATGCTCCCACACTTATAGAAATTAATCCCATGTCTGCCAACAACAGTGGACTATACATATCTGACAGTCACAGATGTTTGTGCACACACTTCTCATTACACACCAATCTTGCTTTGCACACCCATTGGATAGGAATACACACATATATCCAAGGACAACACACTATAATAGGCCAAAATTACACATACGTAGATGTGTGGAAGAAAGTGACAGACAGTGACAAAGAGCCTCCCATCATGAAGCCTGTCCCACCCAGCACTAATCCAATAGCTAAAACCACATGATGTGCAAATGTCAATCACTGTAGACATTTGCTTCTGGTATCCCTCATTACTATCGTGTCTGTGGTGCTTGTGCTAATTGTGTAACATGACTGTACAAGTCAGTAGTCATCTAGAAGTTTTATACACTTACCTGTGAAATATAAACCTGTCTGTGCCTGAGTGTTGTGTGTCTGCTTACGTATGAATGGGTTATGGCCCATGCTCACACACTGCACTCTCCATTGCCCTACTATGGCAAGCCTGCTGATGTCTTCACCTTGACATACACCTTTGGGAAGAAGTAGCCATATAAGCTCTGTGGTGCATGCTATAACTGTGTATAGTGTGATGTACTAGTTTGGTAGGACTTCTAATCCCTGACATGGAAACTGTGTGTATGGGTGTTTGTCTGTGTAGGGATCAATGCTTTTGAGGCCATTCACACTCACTACAATTTCAAATGCCTTACTTTGGCATGGCTGCTAATGTCATTCACTTTGAAATACATCTTTGGGGAAGAAGTGGCCCAGTAATCTCCATAGCTTGTTCTATAACTGCGTAATGCAGTAGTGTGATGTACTAGTTAGGTAGGAATTCTAATCCCAGACATGGCAACTGTGTCTTTGTCTGTGCAGGGATCAATGCTTTTGAGGCCATTCACACTCACTACAATTTCAAATGCCCCACTTTGGCAGGGCTGCTGCTTTCATTCACTTTGAAATACACCTTTGGGGAAGGGATATCCCAGTAATCTCTGTGGTGCATCCTATAACTGTGTAATGCTGTAGTATGATGTACTAGTTAGGTAGGAGTTATTTTCCCAGATATAACAACTGTAGAACTTTGCGTGTATGTCTGTGTAGGGATCAATGTTTTTGAGGCCATTCACACTCACTACAATTTCAAATGCGCTAGTTTGACAGGGCTGCTGATGTCATTCACTTTGAAATACACCTTTGTGGAAAGAGTAGCCAGTAATCTCCGTGGTGTGTCTTATAATTGTGTAATGCTATAGTGTGATGTACTAGTTAAGTAGGAGTTCTAATCCCAGACATGGCAACTGTGTGTGTGTTTGTGTAGGGATCAATGTTTTTCAGGCCTTTCACACTTACTACAATTTCAAATGCCCTACTTTGGCAGGGCTGCTGATGTCATTCACTTTGAAATACACCTTTGGCGAAGGAATACCCCAGCATAATGCTATAGTGTGATATACTAGTTAGGTAGAAGTTCTATTCCCAGACATGACAACTGTATAACTTGACTGTGTAGGGATCAGTGCTTTTGATTCCATTCACACTCACTACAATTTCAAATGCCCTACTTTGGCAGGGCTGCTGATGTCATTCACTTTGAAATACACCTTTTGGGAAAGAGTAGCCCACTAATGTCCATGGCGAGTCCTATAACTGTGTAATACTGTAGTGTGATATAATAGTTATGTAGGAGTTCTCATCCCTGACATGGCAACTGTGTTTGTTGGTGGAGGGATCAATGCTTTCGTGGCCATTCACACTCACTACAATTTCAAATGCCCTACTTTGGCAGGGCTGCTGATGTCATTCACTGTGAAATACACCTATGAGGAAAGAATAGCCCGGTAATCTCCATGGTGCATCCTATAACTGTGTGATGTACTAGTTAGGTAGGAGTTCTAATCCCAGACATGGCAAGTGTGTGCATGTTTGTGTAGGGATCGATGGTTTTGAGGCCATTCACACTCACTACAATTTCAAATGCCCTACTTTGGCAGGGCTGCTGTCATTCACTTTGAAATACACCTTTGGGAAGGAATAGCTCAGTAATGTCCGTGGCACATTCTATAGCTGTGTAATGCTGGAGTATGATGTACTAGTTAGGTAGGAGTTCTAATCCCAGACATGGCAACTATGTGTGTATTTGTGTAGGGATCAATGCATTTGAAGCCATTCATATGCACTACCATTTCAAATGCCATACTTTGGCAGGGCTGCTGATGTCATTCCCTTTGAAATACACCTTTGGAGAAAGAATAGTCTAGTAATTTCCATGGCATGTCCTATAAGTGCATAATACTATAGTGTGATGTACTAGTTAGGTAGGAGTTCTATTCCCAGGCACAGCAATTGTATGACTTTGTGTGTGTTTGTTTGTGTAATGATCAATGCTTTTGAGGCCATTCACACTCATTACAATTTCAAATACCATACTTTGTCAGGGCTGCTGATCTCATTCACTTTGAAATACACCTTTGAGGAAAGAGTAACCCTGTAATTTCCGTGGCACATCCTATAACTGCATAATGCTGTAGTGTGATGTACTAGTTAAGAAGGAGTTCTAATACCCAACATGAAAACTGTGTGTATGTTTGTCTGTGTAAATATTGATGGTTTTGTGGCCATTCACACTCACTTCAATTTCAAATGCCCTACTTTGGCAGGCCTGCTGATGTCATTCACTTTGAAATACACCTTTGGGGAATGAGTAGCCCAATAGTTTCCATGGGGTGTCCTATAACTGCATAATGCTGCAATGTAATGTAGTAGTTAGGTAGGAGTTATATTCCCAGACATGGCAACTGTAGAACTTTGTGTGTGTTTATCTGTGTAGGAATTAAAGCTTTTGAGGAAATTTACACTCACTACAATTTCAAATGCCCTACTTTGGCAGGGCTGCTGATGTTATTCACTTTGAAATACACCTTTGGGGAAGAAGTGGCCCAATAATCTCCATAGCATGTTCTATAACTGCGCAATACAGTAGTGTGATGTACTAGTTAGGTAGGAATTCTAATCCCAGACATGGCAACTGTATGTGTGTGTTTGTGTAGGGATCAATGTTTTTAAGGTCATTCACACTCACTACAATTTCAAATGCCCTACTTTGGCAGGGCTGCTGATGTCATTCACTTTGAAATACACCTTTGTAGGAAAAGTAGCCGAATAATTTCCGTGACATGTCCTATAACTGCATAATAGTGTAGCGTGATGTATTAGTTAAGTAGGAGTTCTATTCTCAGATATGGCAACTGTATAACTTTGTGTGTGTGCTTGTATGTGTAGAGATCACTGCTTTTGAGGCCATTCACACTCACTTCAATTTCAAATGCCCTACTTTGGGAGGGCTGCTGATGTAATTCACTTTGAAATACACCTTTGTGGAAGGAGTAGCCCAATAGTTTCCATGGCGCATCCTATAACTGCATAATGCTGTAGAGTAATGTACTAGTTAGGTAGGAGTTCTATTCCCCAACATGGAAACTGTAGAACTTTGTGTGTGTGTGTGTGTGTGTGTGTGTGTGTGTGTGTGTGTGTGTGTGTGTGTGTGTATGTGTGTGTGTATCTATGTAGGGATTAATGCTTTTGAGGCCATTCATTTCAAATGCCCTACTTTGGCAGGGCTGCTGTCATTCACTTTGAAATACACCTTTGGGGAAAAAGTAGCTCAGTAAGCTCCATGGCACATGCTATAACTGTGTAATGCTGTAGTGTGATGTGCTAGTGAGGTAGGAGTTCTAATCCCAGACATGGCAACTGCAAAACTTTTTGTGTGTGTTTGTCTGTGTAGGGGTCAATGCTTTTGAGGCCATTCACAGTCACTACAACTTCCACTGCCTTACTTTGGCAAGCCTGCTGATATCATTCACTTTGAAATACAACTTTGTGGAGCCACAAGTCCAGTAAGCTCTTTGGCACATGCTATAATTGTGTAATGCTGTAGTGTGATGTACTAGTTAGGTAGGTGTTCTAATCCCAGACATGGTAACTGTAGAATTGTGTGTATATCTTTGTTTATCTGTGTAGGAATCAATGCTTTTGAGGCCATTCACACTCACTACAACTTCCATTGCCCTACTTTGGCAAGCCTGCTGATGTCATTCACTTTGAAATACACCTTTGGGGAAGGAGTAGCCCAATAACCTCCATGGCACATGATATAACTGCTTAATGCTGTAGTGTGATGTACTAGTTATGTAGGAGTTTCACATGGCAACTGTAAAACATTGTGTGTGTGTGTTTGTCTGTGTAGGGATCAATGCTTTTGAGGCCATTCACAGTCAGTACAACTTCCATTGCCCTACTTTGGCAAGCCTGCTGATGTCATTCACTTTGAAATACACCTGTGGGGAAGAGGTAGCTCAGTAGGTTCTGTGGTGTGTGCTTTAACTGTGTAATGCTGTAGTGTGATGTACTAGTTAGGTAGGAGTTCTAATCCCAGACATGTCAACTGTAAAACTTTGTGTGTTTGTCTGTGTAGGGATCAATGCTTTTGAGGGCATTCACACTCACTGCAACTTCCATTGCCCTACTTTGGCAAGTCTGCTGATTTCATTCACTTTGAAATACACATTTGGGAAAAAAGTAGCCCAGTAAGCTTCATGGTGCATGCTATAACTGCGTAATGCTGTAGTGTGATATACTAGTTAGGTGGGAGTTTTAATCCTAGACATGAGAACTGTAAAACTTTGTGTGTGTGTTTGTCTGTTAGGGATCAATGCTTTTGAGGCCATTCACACTCACTACAACTTCCATTCCCCTACTTTGGCAAGTCTGCTGATGTCATTCACATTGAAATTCACCTTTGGTTGGTAAATAGCCCAGTAAGCTCTGCAGTGCATGCTATAACTGTGTGATGCTGTAGTGGGATGTACTAGTTAGGTAGGAGTTCTAATACCAGACATATCAACTGTTAAACTTTGTGTGTTTGTCTGTGTAGGGAGCAATGCTTTCGAGGCCATTCACACTCACTACAACTTCCATTGCCCTACTTTGGCAAGCCTGCTGATGTCATTCACTTTGAAATACACCACTGGGGAAAAATAGCCCAGTAAATTCTTTGGCATGTGCTGTAACTGCTTAATGTTGTAGTGTGATGTACTAGTTAGTTAAGTGTTCTAATCCCAGACATAGCAAGTGTGTGTGTGTATTTGTCATACATATCCTGTGTGGAGATAGCTGTGAATGTGTAATCACAGGACTCATTATGGTGTGGATTTTGCAAATTCCTTATATGGTGAGCCTATTATATGTCAGTGTCTACCTGACAAGAATAACAGATGTCAAACAGCAGAGAGGCTGGGATAGACAATCCATACCCCTACATATGACATCATGGCTTGGGGAGCAATATAGGCAACCCTTTTGTTACCCAGAGAACATTCTCAACCCATGTCTCATACACAAACACACGTGGCTAGGCAACAACCACTGTGTTGGTAGTTCCATGCATGTTGCCACAGGTAGTAACCATGTTGTGATTGCAGTAGACTACAGAGGACATGACACTTTGTCCCATCCCTACAATAGGCAAATTATTGCATACAGTGCTCCTTCACTATGTTGCCCACTGAACGCCTGCAGCAAGTATAGAGCCAGCAAATGTAACCCACAAAAGACATACCATGCCTTATACACATTGCCATGTATAGACTGATGCCACTGACACCAGGGAATACCTGTATCGTGCTGCCAATGTAGGTGCAGGGTCAACCTGGTGTCTATTGCCAGTTCTCACCACATGGGGTCAGGAATGGCACATCTGATAAAAATCTGTCTACATAACATGCCTCAGACACCCCAGGTACACTTCCACATGTCACAGAACATGCATGTGGGACGTGTGCATATCAAAGACACTGTCCATATTATGGAATATAGAACATATACATGACAAGCATTGCACAGCACTGGTCAACCACAATAGTAACCCAGATGACTGGATGGTGAATACAATACACACTAGTGTGGGCCAATCCAGACACTACTCCCTTGAGCCACACTGATGCCAAGTTATGCCCGTTACCTAAAAGAAGAAGTATTTATTAAGAAGGGGGATGAAAGATTAATCAAAATATTTTACTTTATAAAGAAACTGTATTTATACTGAAATTTGATACATTGACACGAATGGGTCTGAATAGAGAAGTCAATTGGAGAAGTTTACTTTAAGATTTTAAAGTATATGTTTCACTAATTAATTGATTGTTCATTGTATTCAATTGAATGATTGTTTGATGTATAAATATGGGAGTGTGTTTTTGTTAAATTTGTACTCTTTGAAGGCTGTAGTGGCCGAGGCGCTAAGACAGACAACAATAAACTTTATTGGTTTGGAATCCTTTGTTGTTTTTTTGGAATATTAACTGGTTTCTTTGCTGGTTTACTGTTGGTTGTGATTTCTGGTCTTTCCATGGATTCGGATTCCTTACTTAATATTCCCAGGGTTTTTCAACAAGATTTGACTGCTACCCCACTGGTTCCAGGTGCTTCAGGAACTCTAGGTGTTTTGGATATGGCGTTACAGAAAGCCATGGATAATTTTGGGGTCCATGGTTCATCAGTTTCTGCTTTCCAGGCTGCTTCAAATGTTCCACTTGGTTCTAATATTTTACCCGCTCCTACTCATGCAATTGGAGCGGCTGGTGTTTCAAGAATTACTCAGCCGCTGAATAATGGTGAGTCTATCTCTGTTAATTTTGCTCTGAAATTTATGGAAGACAGAAAACAGAGACATAATAATCCATTTGGGGGCATTGGTGAAAATCCTAATGTTTCTTTTTCTCAAGAGATACAGGACAATATTAACAGCTTTGAAAAACTGATCTTCCATGAAATACATTGCCATTTTAATCTCTTGGGTTTAATAAGATACATGGAACTGAACATTGCTCCTTGAGGTTTAAGAGCTTTTAAAAGTCCAGCCACCCCGTTTGATATAGCGGACAGCACTGATGCAGCATTTAAAGATCGTTGGTTAGCTGCAGCACATACTTGTGCTATGGAATGGGTAAATATCCTTGTGGAAAGGGAACAGTTATTTCATGCAAAATTAAAAAAATATCTAAATGTGATGCATACACAATTGTTGAACCAAGTGGGTGATTCTAAAGTTAGTGACATCTTCAAGAATTTAAAAGAAAAGTTGAACAAGTTTGAAAATGAGCGGGTTCATCTTAAGTTACATAAGATTAAACGCGATATTCGTGATTATGGAAATGGGCGTGCCTTTCTATGGAGAAACAAGCAAAATATTCATTTAGGACAGTTGGGGAAAACAGGTAATAATAAAAAACAATTACCTGTAACTTTTGCCTCTTCGGATGGTGTAGGTTTTACCACAGATTCAGAGGTTGAAGTACGTGATTTTCCCCCATTGCCCACAGCACAAGAACCTGAATCCCATCAGCAGCATTTTCACCATAATGAAGAAGGTGCCAAAAGGGGAAATAAGAAAAAAGGAATTGGTTTCAATTCTGTGGCAAGTGAAGGACAATTTAAACAAACTTAGAAACGAGGTAGATGGAACTGATTGTATTTCCCTGAATAATACTGATGTTAATTCTGATGTCTCTAATGTGGTTAACTTATCTGGATGCACCCATATGGATGAACAAATTGTTGTTCTCCATCTTGGTTTAAAGTTTGTACCTACTGTTACAGCTAGGTTATATTTAATTAAACAGGATATTTTTAAATTAGTTAGGAAATTGCATTTAAAATGTTTTTTGCACAAGGGGATCAGCAGTTAATAAGTAATTACTTTGAATGTAGTCTTGAAACCTGATAGTAATGATGATAGTTTCTTTTCATGTTTAACTGATGATTTGAACATTAGTGCTTCTCCAAATGCTTATTCACTGCTGGATTGATTTTCGAAGTAAATTTATACCTCCTTATATTAATAGTACTGTGATACATTTTTTAGAAATGGTGAATTTTTCTATACAAGAACTTGTTGAAGCATATACTCATACTTCTTGGCAATATATGACTAAAAATGAATGGCTTTCTCTTAATAATCTTGCCAATAGAAGTGACTTAATTATTAAGCCTTCTGATAAAGGTAATAAAATAGTGGTGCTTCATTATACGCAATATTATAATATGTGTATGCAACATTTAATTGATGTATCTACTTATGAAACGTGAAACTGTTGAATACTTGAATGCTATAAAAGATTTTACAGTACTAATTGAAAAGGGTGTATGTTTGGGATATTTTTCTAAAAAGGACTTAGATACTAAATTCAATTCTGATAATTGTAAGTTAGCTACTTTTTATTGTCTTCCTAAGCTGCACAAAAATCTCACTAATCCTCCCTGACGCCCTATTGTTTCTGCTGTTAATTATTTTCTGCATAATGAAGGAATTGTGATACATGGTTATTTGTTACCTTATGTGGAAAGAATTGATTCCTATATTAAAGATTCATTTGATTTCATTGAAAAAATATCTAACATTTCCTGGACTCAGAATATGTTTTGGGTTACCATGGATGTAGCTAGCTTATATACTAACATTAGACATAGGGATGGAGTCCAAGTCCTGCAATATTTTCTTGAGGATAGTCCAACTTCACATTATATTATTTATTTAACTTATTTTTGCCTACTTCATAACTATTTTAGTTTTGATTAGGTTATCTATTATCAGTTAAGAGGTACGGCCATGGGGGCACCATTTGCCCCCATGTATGCTAACCTTTTTATGGCAAAATTTGAGTTGGACTATATATATATATATATATATATATATATATATATATATATATATATATACGAATGTATTTGTACAACATGTCTTATTTTATTTCCGATATATTGATGATTTGATTTTTATATGTAATGGGGGATGAAATGAAGTACCATTGTTCTTTTCGGAAATAAATGATAATGTGTATAATATAAAGTTTGATGGTTTACAATGTGGAACAGAGGTTAATTTCCTGGACATTCATTTATCAGGAATGAAGGATGGCTCCATTGCTACTATAGTTCATCGGAAGTTTGAGGATGGCAATCAGTACTTGCTTGGTACTAGCTGCCATCCGATTCACACATTACAGTTGCTGCCCTATGGGGAAATGATTAGATTGCCCAGGCTTTGTAATGATAATTTGGATTTGGAGAAACCAATTAATCAATCATTACTTATGTTCTTACGGCGAGGATACAATGAAAATCTAATTTATGAATACATTGACAAATTAATACAATTTAATTTGAATAAAGATGGTATTAATAGCAGAAATAGAATTATTAATGTTAATAATATTAATTCTAGGGCTAGAATAGAGAAGAAAGTTAATAAAGAAAAAATATTTTTTGTAACAACTTTTAACATATTAAGCATTAAGATTTGGGAATTAATGGAGCACTTTTGGAATTTTTTAAAAGAGATGAATTGCTACATAGAATTATTTCTGATTTACCTTATGTAGCTTATAGGAGAGGACAGAATTTGGGGGATAAACTAGTTAAAGCATATTATATTGCTCCAGTAATGAGGCCCTCTATTTCTTTATCAACTTATGGTACTATACCATGTAATAATTGTAATGTATGTCCCTTTATTAAATTGAGTTTTCCTAGGATTAATGGAAAAATGTTTAAACCGCATAGTTGTTTTACGTGCTATACAGTGGGTGTAATTTATTGTCTTAGGTGTCCCTGCAACCTTTTCTATATTGGGGAAACTAAGAGGAAATTTAGAATTAGGTTGCAGGAACACATTAGAGACATAAAGAAGGGGACATTGGAAAGTCCTATAGCATCCCACTTTAAAGAGAAACATAATGGGAATGCTAATTTATTGCAAGCTACTATTTTAGAAGAAGTATTTATTAAGAAGGGGGATGAAAGATTAATCAAAATATTTTACTTTATAAAGAAACTGTATTTATACTGAAATTTGATACATTGACACCAATGGGTCTGAATAGAGAAGTCAATTGGAGAAGTTTACTTTAAGATTTTAAAGTATATGTTTCACTAATTAATTGATTGTTCATTGTATTCAATTGAATGATTGTTTGATGTATAAATATGGGAGTGTGTTTTTGTTAAATTTGTACTCTTTGAAGGCTGTAGTGGCCGAGGCGCTAAGACAGACAACAATAAACTTTACTGGTTTGGAATCCTTTGTCGTTTTTTGGAATATTAACTGGTTTCTTTGCTGGTTTACTGTTGGTTGTGATTTCTGTATACCTTTTACCTAGCCTTGTACAGCCTTCTGGCATAGTCAACCACTACACATCTGTGAAGCAATGTACCCATGCATGTCAGTACTGGCAAACCTGTGTGTGTGTGTGTGGACTATAATGATTTGGGCGCCATTCACACTCACTACACCTCCCATTGGCCTACTGAAGCATGCCTTCTGATTTCAGACACCTTGACATACCCTTTGCCCATATATCATCCTGATAACCCCTGTGGTGCATGTGATACCTGCCTATTACTGTATTGTGGCAAACTAGCTAGTTAGGAAGTGTAATCCTGACCTTGCCAACTGTGATAATGTGTGTGAGTCCCTGAGAGATTGTGGCTGTATCGACCATGACACCTGTTCTTGTGGACAGGCATGTGTACTACACCTACCTTGTCCCTCCTTTATCACTGTTGCTGATGTCACTCACCATCAAATATACCTTTGGACAGCTCCTCAACATATAAGTTCTGTGGTGCATGCAATAACTGCATAGACATGTAATAGGAATGCATAGTCAGCCAGGAGTTTGAAACCCCATACTGGTAAGTGTGTGACACAAACATGCTTAGGTTTTACCCACCCACCCCCTTCCTGTCTTACTTTGTCTCTGTCTGTCTCTCTCATGCCCTCTCTGGTGGATGTGGAGAAGTACACCTGCTTTGCTTATGCAGCAGCTTGTGTTTTGTTCCAGACATGACTGCAGAATGTAAGTGTTGCTCTTCTGCATTTGGATTAATGTTGGTTTAACAGGGTTTGTGTAGATATGGCTGGTCTACATGATTTAATACCTGTCATGACAGTGTTATTTGTTTGAGGAAACTCCCAGCTGTAGGGTTATCTGCTGACTGGCCAGTGTTTGGAGTATTATGTGTCTTGTGTTACTCATAGATTACCTATCTTAGAACTGCAGAAGCATAGTCTGAGGATTGCAGTCAGTACATATTGACAGCCATGAGAGTTACTGACTTCATTTCCCTCATAGGGCATATGTCACAACAAACCCTGTTACAACAGTAAATGTATGAGGTTATCACAGCAACATGTCAATATTGGCCCTGTGTTTCTGCCTCCAGCCACAAGTCTGTCAACCTTTGTACATATGTCATGCAGTAAGAGGTGCTTATGTTCTGTACACCATTATTTATTGACATCATACCTGATAAGCCAATGAGATATCAGACTGCTTGACATGTTATGTATAGTAGGGGTTATATTTGAGGACATAACCTGGGCATTCTGTGGTTGCGTGTACAGTAGTGAAGTCTGTGTACTTATGGTGATTGTTGACAGTATGTGTATTGTGAATATGTAGCTTGCCCTGTGTGCAGACTGTGTGGTGGATGTCATTGTTCTTGGTCCTGTTCTATCTGATGTTACATGCTGCTCCAGTGTATGGTACCCTATCGGCTTACATGTTTTTAGGGCCAAACACACACATGTCCCATACCGCAGACAGACATTGGACCACACTGTGTCATGGCCCAGTATATGTAGGGTTAGTGTGTGAGTGGCACATATGAGAAAGCCGTTGATCAGACAGTCCATATACTGTAATATTAAACTTGCTTACCATATGTGGCTGTGGCCATGTTCACATTGGTTGTGGGTATGCCCTTTCACACAGGTATCTCTTACTGTGTGCTGTGACATGCCTGCAGAGCCTGCTATATTTGCTGGTACATGTGTATTCCTCCATAAGAAATGTAGGCCAGTGTTGTGGCAGTCTGCCTGTAGTTTGCACAGTGCTTTGTTACATGCCTAGCAGCTTAGTTTAATTATTCAGTGTAATGTTATGCCCAGATATTTGCCAGATGTACTGCTGCCGGGCCACCATAACTGTCATGTATTTCTGTCAAAACAGTGGGATGCTGTACAGATGTATGTCACTAACTAGTGGGTAGTATGTGGCCTCTGCACCACCAGTTATTATGTGTCAGGACAGACAGGAGTATGTGAATTCATAAACTGTGCGGGCATATGTAGTCCAGTATGTGATATACCCATTGATATACCCATTTACATGGCTGTTAACATCCACCATTGTTAAGCTTAGTCCACATGTCTCGCACTAAGGGGATCTGTGTATACCTCTGGACTGACCAGAGTGTGCCAGACTGTCCACATTTATTGGTCATATCTCTGCTGTAGTCCACAGGATCATTATTGTGATGTCAGTGGTACTGTACTATGGTTTCTGATCTTAACCAACATCTGTTGAAAACAAGAGATATTAATTATTAATTATTATTTTGCCATCAGGTTGTTTAACCATGTGTTTGTGTTTGACCTCTTATAGCTGCGAATAGTCCAGCTCGAAGGAGAAGGAAGAGTTTGGAGTGTTACCTATCAAAATGTCTGTGTATGCAACTGGTTCTTTTTAATAAATAATGTAACATACACTTCAACCCATTTTTGATTCCCCCCTTATTCCAAGGGAGCCCAGTGTCCCACCTGCACTTTCCTTTTCTTATTTATTTATTTATTTTAAATCTGTCCCTTTGCATCATTTTTTACCAGATCTTCCCATTAAGTTTTTTTTCAGGTTATAACATCTGGCTGTTCATTGAAGATTTTCATAAACAGTCCTTTTGCTTCTTTGGCCAATTCAATTTTGCAGTTAACATCCTTATGTTGGAAGATTAATCCATTCAGATACCTCATCTGGAACTTGATTTTTTTTTTTGCTATTAAATAAGTACAGAATGGAGCTAATTGATGTCTTTTCTGTTTTTATTTGGAATAGTAAGTCCTGTGTGAATTATATTTTGCTTAAATTCCATGAAATAGATTTTTCCTTTGCTGCCATTAGAATTTTCTAAGCATCTTGACTAAAAAAATTTAGAATAAGTTTGTCTTGGTTTGTCTGAGTTTTGTGTTTTGCAAAGAGGTCAGTGTGCTTTTTCGTTCACCATCTCACCAGCTTCTAAATCATTCTCTAAAATATGGCCCACAACTTGTTTTACTGTTTCTATTAGTTGTACATGTTTGTATTTTTCTGGGATACCTCAAATTAGTATATTGTTCTGCCTACTTCTTGCCTCCAAGTCAATGATTTTCTGTTGTATCTCATGTATCTTCTTAGCATTTGTTTTGTTTTATTTTAAGTTAGGTCTATTTTTATTTCAATTTTGTTTACTTTGGTTTTGTGGTCATCTAAGTTGGATGTTTGTTCTGCTTCAGATTTTGTAAAGAGTTTCAGGTTCTCCCGTTGTTTTGTGGTTCTTTACCTTTTAATTGTAGTTTCTTTTTCAGGGGTAACCACTTATGAGTATTTAGTTTTAACCATTTACATTTGTGCTGCATTTATTTCAGTTTTGCTTGTCATTTTGTAAGCTTGGCCTACACTTTTTTTTACTTTAACTTCTATTGCACTGTATCAAGCCATTATCCTGTATTCGTGCTGGTGCAGATTGCTTAGAATAAAGTTAGTTTAATATTTCTCAGGAATATTTATCATCCTTAGTGTGCCATTTTATATGCATATATTTCACATGTATATAAGAGTTTATCTCTTATATGTATGACTGCACTCTATTTTATGCACATCTTTTCTTGCATTTTGTATGTATTTTTTCTTTTTATCTTAATCCACTCTGACTGGCTCTTTTAATCTTATCCTATCTGGATTGAATCCTATCATTATGTTCTGAATTGTATGTACTCAGTCTGAATTTTGTTATGTAGTTATTCTGTGTATAATGCTGTTGATTAGAAAGACTGTGATGTATTTTCTGCTGTTCGAGCTCAAGTTGTGGCTGAAAAGGGTCAATACACTAGTCCACTTATACAGTAAACACATAGTGAATACATAATAAAATAATAGTTTGTTTTTAATTGCAAATCCACAAAAAATATTGCTCACAATATATATTCATGTAGAATTAACAGTCTGTTTTATAGCACAAGCAGGGATGGAACACATACTCAGGGCTCTCAATTTGTTAAACTGCACACATGCATAGCTAAATAAACCAGTAATACATGTCTCACTGTAGAGGCAGAAGGGATGTTTTGCCTTTCATGTGAGTTAAGATACTCTCTAGAATGAACAGTTAGCATGATTCATTAACTACTTAGTAATAACTTACAGCATACCATTAAATATAGTTCTTTTTGTTTTAAACAAGAAACATCTTTATTAAATTATCATATATGACATAGGCGGTGTTACATTTATATAAATGAAAATAAATCAAACCAACACGATTTCAGCTGCAAACATTATAAATTACAAAGCATGCAGACACAACTGTAGTTGCAGACATTATCTATCACTGATAATATATCCAGTCATTGTCAATCAGTCATTACATAGCTCATTCTATCACTGATAATATATCCAGTCATTGTCAATCAGTCATTACATAGCTCATTCAAATTCTGCCTTCTTTAGAATCTCCTTTCTCTTCTGCATGCATTGATTCCACATTTCCCATTTTTATTATGTAATTTGCTCCTACCCTTTTCTAAAGATCACAATTCCAGGTTTTTTTATTTGTTACTATCTTTACTACTTCTAGTAAAGTTGGTTTAAACTTTGATTTCCATTTTCTAGTAATTGCTATTTTGGCAGCCATTATAATTAGACTCAGCAAGGTCTTAATATGTCTTGGCAATTCCAGTTCTGTATCATAGTGCAAAAAATAATTTCCCTCTCGTTTCCCTAGTTACTCCAATCTTCTCAAGCAGCATCTCTGACAGAGCAGTCTGCAGGAAATCCTTAAAGTCTGTCAACTCATTACACTCCCAGAAAATATGTTTGCACTTATCTCTTTCTCTCCCATCACACCTCCAACATTTGCTATCTACCTTAGAAAAATTCATTAATGTCTGCTTGGGGTATAAAAATACCTATGTAAACACTTCCAGGCAAAGATCCTAAATCTTCTAGGTTTTTGTTGCATATTTCGGAGACATTCATATATCCCACATTGTTTCTTAGAGAATTACTTATCTAATCTCTCTTCCCAATTCTTCCTAACCTCCAGTGATTGATTCTTATAGTTGCCATGCAACTTTTTATATGCTCTACTAATTATTCCTTTCTTAATGGCAACTTCTGTTCTAGATTCTACTAAAAACTACTCTACCCGTGCTTGTCTGTCTTTTAGGACCCCCCTATTTCTTTCTCCTTGCCTATACTCTAATATTAATCCTTGATATGGGTGACAATTTCTAGCCTGCATTCAAAATAAGTTCTTGGCATCTAACCAATCTGTCACCTTTCCCTCTCTAGTCATTTGTTCCCAGTACCTTGGTTCCTTTGCCAGGTTTCTCCAATATATTCCTGCCCCCTTCTTGCCTATTGTCTCTGTCCTTAATTGCAGTCATCCCTATCAGCAGAATCTCCTTTCTCTATTCCTGTGCTGACTTGGTTCTCAGAAGACCTTCTGCTACTTTATGATTATAATATTCTATATGATTATTGTTGTTATCCTTAAAGGTCTGCATCCAAAATCCCAGCCTCTCCCTGTTACTTGAGCCCCCCCCACCCATTTCTTCATCATCTCTTTCAACTTTGAATTATACGTTTATGCTTGTGCTTTGTATAGGAGCCTTAATTGTGTTGCTCTGAAATACCCCTTCAACTTGGGTAATCCTAATCCACTCTGTTCTGTTGGAAGAATAAGCATATCCCACTTGACTCTTGCTATCTTCCCCTTCCAGATAAAAATATTCAGCTCTTTATTAATTGCTATCAGCAACTTCTGGTTGATAAAAATATGCCTGACCTGTGTATAAGACTAAAGGGAATAAAGACATTTTAACTGCTTGTAGCTTACTATCCATATCCATATAACAAAGGTTGAAGGTTAAGACAATGGTGTTGTCTGTATGGTGAACCTGTGGAAAATCGAGCAATATTATTGTAGCAGCTAGTGAGTTTATTTAGGTCAGATTTACTTAGATTTGTAAAAATCGGAGAAGCATATAGCAGGGTTGAAAGTAAATGTATTCGGGTAATCATGGTCTTAGCAGATGGGGTAACAAATTGTTTAATCCTATACAAAGAGCCAAGTTTCTTATTTACTGTGTTAATGGTATGGTCGATGTGACCACTGAACTTGAGATTGTTGTCGATTAATACATCCAGTAGCTTAGTAGTTGGTTCTGGGGAAATTCTAGTTCCATTGGTGGATTTTATGGTACATAATGGCAATGGCACCTTACTCGTGGGGGTAAAGAGAAACAGCTTTGTTTTATTTGGGTTTAATAGACGATGCCGGTGAGTGAGCCAGTTTTCTACCTTATTAAAAGTACTTTGGGATAGATTCTGTAAATATGTTGGAGAGGTAGTAGAGCAGATTAGGATTGAGTCATCTACATACTGAATACATGTTGCTTTTGGGATGGCTGTATTCAAATCATTAATGAAGATGGAGAATAGGAGCGGGCCTAATATAGACCCCTGAGGGACTCCAAGGGTGATTGGTAATAGGGTTTATAGGTTTCCCTTCCATAATACAGCATGTTGTCTGCCACTTAGATAAGACTGAAACCAGAGAATTGCTTGGTTATGTAGTGAGAGTGTTTTTAGTGTACTTATTAATGCTTATTAGTAGGTGGTGCTTTACCATGTTGAACACCTTGGATAGGTCTAGGAAAAGAGCAGAGGAGAGCTTGTTGTTGTTACAGTTTTGATTTATTGCATAAGAGAATGGTAGGAAGGCTGAGGTTGTTCTATGGTATGGTCTAAAACCATGCTGGGAGGAGGCTAGAAGACTGTTCAGATTGAGATAGGGTAGGAGTTGTTTGTGGATACATTTTTCCATGATTTTTGCCAAGGGTGACAGGGTAGCTATAGGTCTATAGTTTGATAATTCAGTGGAGCTACCTCCTTTATGAAGCTATTTGGTACCTTAACAGTTTGGTGCCATGCTACTCAGAGATCTGAACAGTTTGTGTGCTGTTGCATTACAAAATGCCACTGGACCCTAAAGAGAAACAGGTTTTCTGTCAGGTAAATTTCTGGTGTAACAATACACAATTTTAATCTCAGCAGAGTCTAAAGTCTCTACAGGTAAGCTTTACTAAAACTTCCTTCACTCATTTTAATTGCATGCATGTGTGGGTAAATTCTATGAATCAAGGAAACTGGATGTCTACGTGATCACTTATGCTAAAGTACTTTAGTTATAATTGTGTACCAGTGGAATTATACTCAATATTTGCATTACCAAAGTATTCTTGTCACAGGGACTGACATTCCCTCATAGAAGGACTAGAAAATCATTCTCAGGAATGCCAGCAGGTTCTAATCAAAAGAAAAAGAAAACGAAACAGAGGATCCCTTCTTTGGGAATGCAAGTCACCATAATTATAGTCAGTAATCTATCCCTTTGGTCTGAGAGTGGGTGCCAGAGAATGGGACTCCAGGCACGTATATGTGTAATAAGACGGTAGAAACAGCTGTAATTATTGGATAAAGTCATCTGAGGCCACAAGGAATGACTGTGCTTTACAGTTTCCAGAAAAAAAAGGTCTTTTGATAAGAACATTTAAATATTTTAACAAATAACTGTAAGGTACCAGCCTTTTGCAGGTCAGCTTTTAATGACTCAAGAAAAATCTACAAAATAAAGAAAGGGAATCTGCAGTTAGAGGTTTAAAATACAGTTCAGCTAGATTAAAGTCACAGCTACAGGCAGCTAATAGAACAGTTACCCCTTTACAAAAATATGTTGAAGAAATACTCCACTCCTAGGATATATATCCTTTAAGATAGTTACAAAAATTAACAGTCACACAGCCAGAATCATTTAATAATGATTGGCCTCCATTACCTTTTACACCCTCTCCACCTTGTGACCAACCTGTACTTTAAGAAGCTGACAGTTCTCTCTATCTGACAGGGTGGTTGGAGGTGAGTTTAGTAGAGGTAACTACCACTTCCCCAGATACGGCCAAAGTTACTTCCAGTCTCTCCTCTGAGTCAGATTATCATCAATTAATGCCAGTGTTTATTGCACACAGACCAAATGTTAATGCCTATATGTAAAAAAAGGGAAAACATTTTATCACAAATATAAATACAGAGGACAGTTAAAAAGATGTCTTAACAAAAGCTAGTCAGCAAAAACTAGCACTATGGGTAAAATTAAGCACATTATTCCTCAATTTCCAATTGTTATTGATGGGGAGAAATATAAGTAGTCATCCTCTGCAAGCCAACCTGCAGTAGAAGAGGCAAAGTGTGACTTATTAACCCTTCTTTACAGACTGCTCAATGTCTAGCACTTAAGCCTGCTTCTTTAATCACTACAACAGACAGAGGTGCACTCTATTACCATGTAGTTGTTACTAACACTGTGCTTGATCCTAGATTAGATTTAAAAGACATTCCTTTCCAGAATCCAGATCTCATCGCCTTCATAGATAGCTCGTGTGTTTGAAGAGACGATGGTGAACTTGGAGCAGCCTTTTCCGTTTGCATGCAAGATAACATTTTTAACTGGACAATTAAATGAAAATGTATCTGCTCAAGTAGCTGAATTAGTAGCTATAACTGAAGTATGTAAAACTGGCAAAGATCAGTCGGTAACCATTTATACCAGTTCTCATTATGCTTATGGTGTTATGCATAATTTTGGGACACTTTGGAAAGAAAAGGGTTATTTAACATCAGCAGGGACAATTATTAAAAATTTGCACAAACTAGGGTCATATATTTAGAGGTCATCATCAAGCCACTAGCAGCCAGCACTAAATCATTTGTGCAGCACTCACTGGATTTCCTACCAAAAAAAACAAGAAAATCAGTGTCCAACAAGACTCCCTGTTGGTCACAATAGACATAAAAGCACTATATTCAGTGTTAACTCACAGCTATTGTATCAAGGGTCTGTATCAGAACATCAAATTATTAAAATTGTGAACGCTGTAAAGAGCAAAAATGCTGGACCTCGAAGTGATTTTTTTGAGATCACTGTACAGTGAAGATTGGAATATTTGCCTTTTCCTCACTATAGTGCAATATCAGAGTTGGAATATATATTTAGTGGGTGTGTGTTTGGGGGGTGCAGCCCCCACAATAATGAGTTTGAGGTTCGGCATTTTTGCTCTTTAGAGTGCTTGAGATTTTAATCATTCGATGTTCTGATATAGACCCTTGTATCAAAGTAGCAGATGCAGTGCCTGTAACACTATATCTAGTGTTACCTCACAGCTATTGTATCAGAGCAGCAGATGCAGTGCCTGTAACACTATATCCAGTGTTAACTCACAGCTATTGTATCAGAGCAGCAGATGCAGTGCCTGTAACACTATATCCAGTGTTACCTCACAGCTATTGCATCAGAGCAGCAGATGCAGTGCCTGTAACACTATATCCAGTGTTACCTCACAGCTATTGTATCACAGCAGCAGATGCAGTGCATGTAACACTATATCCAGTGTTACCTCACAGCTATTGTATCAGAGCAGCAGATGCAGTGCCTGTTACACTATATCCAGTGTTACCTCACAGCTATTGTATCAGAGCGGCAGATGCAGTGCCTGTAACATTATATCCAGTGTTACCTCACAGCTATTGTATCAGAGCAGCAGATGCAGTGCCTGTAACACTATATCCAGTGTTACCTCACAGCTATTGTATCAGAGCAGCAGATGCAGTGCCTGTAACACTATATCCAGTGTTACCTCACAGCTATTGTATCAGAGCAGCAGATGCAGTGCCTGTAACACTATATCCAGTGTTACCTCACAGCTATTGTATCAGAGCAGCAGATGCAGTGCCTGTTACACTATATCCAGTGTTACCTCACAGCTATTGTAGCAGAGCAGCAGATGCAGTGCCTGTTACACTATATCCAGTGTTACTCATATCTATTGTATCAAAACAGAAGATGCAGTGCCTTTTACACTATATCCAGTGTTACCTCACAGCTATTGTATCAAAGCAGCAGATGCAGTGCCTGTTATTTTCAGAAAAGTGACTTCATTTTATAAGTATGAAGAAACCATTACTCCCTACATCAGTTACTCCTAAAGTGTAAGTGGAGAGAATGTATTAGTTTTGGAAAAGATCTTAGCTACAGTAACTGCAGAGAAACAAAATCAGTAGTTGCCACTGAAACGGCCTGGTTCTCCATGGAAAGAACAGTATACAACCTCTTATCTTATAAGCTAATTATCTAGCAAGTCAAAGTGTGACAATTTAGTATTTGAATTGAAAACTGGCATGTCACTAAAGGAACAAGAGGTAGACACATTGTGTGGTTTTAATGGTACCAATTTGGTAAATCTGAATGTTCCTTCATAAAACTCAGCATCTGCAATAAAAGACAAAATGATCTGGAAGTATGGAAAAATTAAAACACGAACCATGAATGTGGTTATGCCTCATATTCTAGTTTTAAAGAGAAGCAATTCTACCATCAGAGTCATGTTTATATATTAACTGTGAATATTTTATCCATTGCCCAGAACATTTAATGGCCATACTGAGTAGTGTAACTGTGTTCCTAAAAAATAATTTGTATTTGCCTATCAACAAGAGTTGCTGGATGGTGAATCTAAGAAATATGCACCAAAATATATTGATTTGTGCATGTCTATAACATATTATAGATCGTATCAAATTCCAACAACTTAGAAATGAGACTAAAAAAGCCATCATACTAGATAAGAAAAATTACTTCTACAATCTGCAACATAAACATCAGAATAACCCTCAAAAGTACTGGGCAGGCATAAATAAACTTCTCCAACCAGGCAAATCCACTACTCCGACCCCAGGAACATTATCTGACAAGAGCCAAGAAGATATAGCCAATTCATTCAATACTTTCTTCACAGAAACCATCCAGTCATTAGCTAACCAACTTTCTCCTCCCCACACTTCTATTAACACTATACCCGACTCACCACTCTCTTTTAACTTCCAGCCAGTGTCCACATCCTTTATCAGATCCCTTTTGAAAAAACTGAAGCCAACCACCCTTTCAGCTGATCTTCTGCCGGCTGAATACCTCCAAATTGCTGCAGATGTCGTAGCCTACCCTATCTCAATCCTAATTAACAGAACCATAACCGAGGCCTCAATCCCCTCAATTTGGAAAATATCCTATGTTATTCCACTCCACAAAGGAGGTTCATCCACAGAACTATCCAACTATAGACCTATAGCCATACTATCACCACTTGCCAAAATTATGGAAAAGTGCATGCACAACCAACTAATGCTCTATCTAACCCAAAATAAACTACTCACAGACTCTCAACATGGATTCAGACCCCATCATAGTACAACCACTGCCCTCCTCTCTTTTACTGAAAACATTAATCTTAACCGGAATAATAAAAAATATCCTCCACTCTCTTCCTGGACCTATCGAAAGCCTTCGATATGGTAAACCATCAGTTACTTCTATATACTTTAAAAACCCTGTATCTAGATACTCCAGCCCTTGACTGGTTTCAAGCTTACCTCACTGGGAGACAACAAGCAGTAATGTGGCAAAACAAGCTCTCCTGCCTACTACCAAATACCATAGGAGTTCCTCAAGGTTCCATATTAGGACCTCTCCTGTTTTCAGTCTTCATAAACGACATCCAAACAGTCATCCCTGATGCCACCTGCATTCAATATGCAGATGACTCGACTATAATATGTTCCAATGCCTCTCTTGCAAATCTACTAACTACCACCCAACATAGCTTCACCAAAGTCGAAAACTGGCTTGCCAACCATCTCCTGATCTTAAATCCAAACAAAACCAAGTTACTTCTCTTCTACCCAACCAATAGATCTCTGACTGAAAACTTCACTATAAAATCCAATAATGGGACCATCATCTCCCCAGACACCTATACAAAGCTATTAGGAGTAAACATTGACAATAAACTCAGATTTGATATACATATCAACCAAGCCATTAAGTCAGTCAACAAGAAACTTGGGACCCTATATAGAATTAAAGCCTTCCTTACCAAGAATGCCAGGGCAGCCACAGCCCGTTCACACCTTCTCTCTACCCTACTATATGCCTCTCCTGTCCTCACTCACCTTAACAAATCTGATCTGGCCAAGCTCACATCCTGCTATAATCACATTGCCAGGTTCATTACAGGCCTACCCTACAGAACACACCACTGTACTAACCTGAAAAAGCTTGGATGGATAGAATTCCCACACCTTCTTCACCAGTCCCAACTCATAGAGGCCTTCAAAATCCTTAAACAACCTGAGAATACCCCAGCACTAAAAAACATAATGACTCCCTACTCCAATCTAAGCTGCCTTCGCTCAGCAAACAGACTCCTTGTCCAAACAACTAAATCTCTCAACCTAGGTGGTGACGCACTATTTGCCAACACCACTGGTAAAATATGGAACTCTTTTCCAAATAACATCACGCTTGCAACTTCTCCAAGTCAATTTAAAAATAGTCTAAAACTCCACTTCAAGTCACACTGGCTATGTCCTTGCTCAAACCCAGACTAGCTCTGTGCCATTAACTAAAACATAAACAACTAGCTAAGATGATAAGTACTTTGTATACTGTGATAAAGAAATATGTATCCTGTCTAACTCTATGTCATTATACTGCCTACCATCCTTGCTAATATGTTATTAATGTTACATTTGTAGTAATCACAGAAATAGTAATGGCAGTCTTGTACTTGTATGTAAATAGCCTATGTTTTTGTTAAGTTCTTTCAGCTCATTTACTGTACCTAATTATTAATGTAACTCTGTTGGAGCTTTTCTCTCCAGGCATCCGCTGAAAAAGGACATGTATCCAGTCGGACCATCCCGGTTAACAAATGTAAAATAAATAATAAATAAATAAATATTACCATATTGGGTCAGTTTTCCCAAGAATTAGAAAAGACCATTGCAAAGCTTGGACACAGAGTTCTATAAGAAAATGTTTTGTCACATGGAATGCTGAAAGTGGCCTCTTTTCCGGGGAGTACCGACATGGTGTTTATACCACTAGGTGAAATGTGGTCAGGGCACTGGGGGAACTTTCCCTAGTCCTTAACATACGGGGATGCTATTGTTGGTGACATATCCAACTTCCAGATTCTGCTCTGAGCATGTAGGCGGCTCAGAGAAAATTAAAGGAAGATGGAAATAGGATGCAGGAGTGATGGCAAGCAGCAGAAGGTTGAGGAGATCCTGAAGGAGGTAATAAAAGCTGAAAGTTATCAGTCGATTGAAGAAACTGAGATAGAAGGATAGGTTGTGAAAAATTAATTAATATGGTGCTGCTTACTGTGATTGATCCAAAGTCTTCTTAAGACACTAGGTCTTGATGGCTGGATTTTGCTGAAATCAAAGTCTAGTTATAATTGCATTTACAGTCTGTTGCCCACAGAAACTTGCAGAGTGCACAGTGATGCAGCACCAAACTCTGAACAGTAACCAATAAATAACTTTTTATAACAAACCACCCATACTACTGTTGCAGTTTTAGTTACACTATGCTACTTTTTACTTCTTGTTCAGCATAAATGATACATTTCCTGTACAAAATACTTCTCCCAACAATTTCATTTCCTATAGTCTCTTTATAGTGGTTTTACATCCTGTGTTTCTCCTTGATATTCTATTTTGGTCTTTGTATGAAAACATCTGTTGCAGAAAAATATGTTTTCATCCTGTAGAGAAATAATGCTGGTATTGCCTTTATCCATTCAAACTTCCTTGCTTAACAGTGTCATGTGACAGAAACACATACAGATTGTTTCCTGTTGTCCATTCTTTACATCCTGTTTTTTACATTTTTGCTAAGTCTGTAAGAGGCCAGCTTTCTGGCTGACAGTGTGAAATGCATAATGATTCTTTAGGAAAACATGTCCATTAAGCAAATTCCTTATTTTTCAAGCCACAGTCATTTAGTATGGATGCTAATCACATATTGCTAAACTCTATTTCTACATTCAAGCAAACTTTATTTTATTCCTTATTTATTTTGCATATTTGTAACAGAATTACTTTCAACCTTTTATTCACTGTTAAATACACTCTAACAGGTTGAGTCATTGAGGAAGCAGGAAGATGAAGTGAATCAGAATAATGAAAAGAAGGTAATTGACCCTTTGCAAAACTCCAAATATTTATTCCAAAATGATCTGTTTTCTGTGTCAAAGTTGGAGTGTATAATTACAGCTCTCCAACTGGGGGGTTGTGGGATGTTTATCTAAGGGATATGATAAATCTACATAAACCAGAAAGTGAAGCAGAAGAGTCTTGTGGTGATATTATGGACAAAATTCAGGAAGATGAGGTGAGACAAATTACATACAAAAAGAAATCATATGGGAAGATGTTGACAGAAGAGAAGAAGCAAGTAAGAGAAAAAAAGGAGAAAAATAGGTCAAAGGAAAGAAATTTGTTGTGCAGCTTAATATTAAGGAAGATAAATAACTTGAAAGACATAAGGTATGAGACACAGTAATTGCAGCTCTAGGGATAACACCTATAGAGGTAAGAGCTTTTATGCATATTAATAAAGAGACTTACTGTGATAATTTGTCTGAAACTGGACAATATATGGAAAGTTTTCTAGAGAAATTTGAAAAGAAAAAATACTTTAATCCATGGAACTCTTATGTAGTACAGACCTTTAGTAGAGACACAAAAAAAGGATTGCTGTGGAAGTTTGAACTGAGGTGGACAAAGAAGCATTGAAAGACTGTTTAAACACTGCATGTAGGAATATTTTGGACACTATAAAAATATATGATGAAAGAGGTTTATGGACTGGGGCATGGGATTGCGGGGTGATCTTGATGTAAAATGTAAAATAAAATGATTGCACAGATTTGAAGTATAATAAATGTCGAAGGCAACAGAGGTTTTGTAAAATATAGGGGACAATCAAAAACATGTTTTTTTCTGTGGAAAGATGGGACATGATGCAAAGAAATGAGATTTGATATGTAAAAAATGTGGTAAAATGTGACATGGGTAAATTGTGATGAGCAAGATGAAGAAGAAAAACAAACACAAGAAGGTGTATATGATATAAAAAAGGTAGAATATGAGCAAGAATAACAAAATATTATACAAGAAGAAACTAAAAATAATGTATAAGGAAAATTAAAATAATGAGAGTGAAGAATTAGTATTGGAAACTGAAGAAGAATATATAAGGTGGAAAATAGTGAGAGGAAAATAATTCTATAGGAAGAATGGTGAAAGAAAGAAAGAAGATTTAAAGTGTGATTTTGAAAGAAAGTAGAAAATATAAGGGTTATGATGGAAAATTTAATAGACTCAAAAACATCTGAAAGTTCTATCAATAAATGTTAATAATATCAAGAATATAAAAAAGAAGATTAGGTGTATTGGAATGGTACATGCTACTCAACATGCATATAATTGTTTCAGAATATACAAGAATACTAACAGAAGAAGAAAGGATACAGATGGAAAAGTTATGGAGAAAAAGCATTGTGTGGAATATGGGAAAATATGTGTTCAGGAATTGCTGTGCTATCTAACGAAACAGTTAAAATTTAGAATTATACTATAGTTGAATTAGGTAGAATAACAGTAATTGATATAAGATATAATAAAGATGTGTATAGAATTATTACAATATATGTGCATATTACTAAAAAAGAGAGGAAATGTTTAAGAACATTTTTAAATTACATAGGGGTGAATATGGAACTAATAATTTTGGGTGATTTTAATTATGATTTAAGGAAAAGAAAGAAAGAAGGAAATGATGTTAAAGAGAGTATATGAAATAATAAAAAGTGGAAGGTTATATGTATGTTAAAATAAACATTGGACTTATAAAATAAGTTAGATCAAAGCAGAGACTGATTATTTTGTAATATCTGATAGTTCAAAAATGATAAAAGAGGGAACAAAGGAGACAAGTTTTTTAAATCATCTGTCTATATGGGTAAAAGTAAAGGAGAAAGAAGAGTATATAAGGTTAGGTAAAGGAATTAAAAGATTGAATGAAAAAGATTTAGGTGAAAGAGATAGAGGGGAAATCAATCGATTATGGAAAGATCATGCAGAAATAAGAATATTTTATTCAAACTGGACTGATTGGTGGATACGCTTTAAAGAAAAACATAGAAAATGTTTTTTTTTTAATGTCAAGCAATGAGAAGAAGGAAAGAAAAACAAAAGTTTAAGTTATTAAGTCAGATATTATTTAAAGAAGCATTAAGAAATAATAAAGACTATTTTTGAAAAAGAAAAAGAAATATATGCAATGAACCAAGATAGGATTAAGAATATGGTGTATAAACAAAGGTATTTCTTTACAAGGAATAATAGAGAAAGTGGCTTCATATTTGAGTAACAGTGAGGGAAAATGAGAGAGTAATAAGGGAAATGGAAAATAATAAAGGAGAAAAAAGTAAATGCTCAAGATAGTATATCTGGAATAATTAAGCAGTATATAAAATATATTTAGGGAGAGAGAGATAAAAGAAAGACAAAGATGGAACGTAAATAAAGTAAGTAAAGAAGAGAATGAGATTATGGAAAAATATAAATATAGGAGAATTTGATGTAATTTTAAAAGATCTGGATATGAAGAACCTACAGGAACAGATTGAATTGAGTATTTTATGTATTATAATATGAAAGAGTGGCAAAATATATTTTGGGGGAGTATTGAATGAATGGTTAGAAAATGGATAGTTAAAAAGAATTATGTACAAGGGCCATGAATTTATATGGAAAAAGGGAAAAAAGAAGATATTAAAAATAGTATTAAATAATACAGATTTCAATATATTTATGAGAATAATAGAGAGAGGATTAGGAAATGCTGTAGATAAGTTAATGGAGTGTATGATTTTTATGATATTAAGAGAGGTAATAGATGATATTGTAAATGAAAATGCAGAAGCAAAATTAATGGCGGGAGATGTGCATAAGGCTTTTGAGAGAATATAATATGATGAATTATGGAATATATTAAGAGATTATAATGTACTTCATAAAATAATAAAAGTTATAACATCAATATATGAGAATAATAACATTAAAATAATATTAAATGGATGGTTAAGTGAAGAAATAAGAATAGAGTGTGAGATAAAACAGGGATGTCCAACAAGCAGTATATTATTTGCATTAGTTATGAATGTGATTGTTAACTAAATGAATAGAGAGTTGAAAATGGCAAGGTATGAGTTAAAGGGAGTATATGCACCAATTATTCTTACATGTGCAGATGATATAGTTTTAATTACTAAAAATAAGAAATGGATGGAACAAAGGACTGGAAATTTAAAATGGTATTTAAATATGCTTGGTGTAAGCATTAATAAAGATAAAAGAAAAAGAACTGTTTTTTCTGGGTAAATTGGAAGATATACACTTTAATGATGAAGAAATAGATATTTTGGGAATGACATTTGAGATAAACACAAAAAGAGAAATACAATGGAAGAGACTTATACAAAGGTTGATAGAAATATGTATATTCTGGAGATCATATAGATTGTGTTCTAAGAAAAAAGCATACTTAATAAATTCTATTCTTTTAGGTAAAATAGCATACTTGGAAACTGTATATCTGATTCCATCCAAGTATGAAAAAGAATTGTTGTTGATTATATTTTCATTTATTTGGTAATCAAGGTTGAATAATGTAAAAAGATGAATATTGTATGTTAAGGAGGAAGAACTAGAACTAGGATTAATTAATCCTATATGTCTTGCTACCTCTTTGGATGTGTATAAAATGTTGATAGGATTAAAAAGAGAAGACAGAAATATAGGAAATAATATGATGAAATTCAAATATAAAAATGTTTGGGAAAATTAAGAGATGGGAAAAGGAAGAATAATGCAAGTGAAAATATTAAAGAATATCAAAACAAGATATTATTATGGAAATTGAAAATGGAAAATGTAGAAAAAACAGAAAATAGTGTTTTTTTTAATATAATGAATGAGCATTATTATATTTATCCTTGGAAATATTTAGAAAATGATAAAAGAATTGCAATTAAAACAATGTTTAGATGTAATAAAAAATATGAATGGAAATATTTTATGTACAGATAAACAATAGGCAAATTGCCTTTTAAGATAAATATGCCATATTAAAGGATACAAGAGTGAATATGTAACTATTATGGAGAAATCAAGACAACAGGGCATGTTTTTTTAAATGTGTAAGAGTAAAGAAATTGTGGAATAAATTGTGTTAATATATTGGCTGATTTCAAAACTGTAAATGATATAAATATGAATATAATAGAATATGACTATTATTGTAACAAATCGAAAAAGGAGGTGAAGGAAATTGATAGAAAGTTGTTTTATATTTTATAGGTGATTTGGAATGAAAGACTGAATGAAATAAAATGCAATGGGAAATGGATATTGTCTGATATCCTGAAGAAGATATGCTTCTGACTGTGGAAAAAAAGGGTGGGGGAATAATTGAATGGCATATATTATTGTATAATGTAAGTTACAATCAATTGTATACAATGTATATAGTGTAAATAGTGTATGCAAGTTGTTATAATTAATTAAGAACCCTACTTGTCATAATTGCAGGTGGGACCAATTTTGGAGGAGCACGTCCTGTTTCTATTTCAGCTGCAGAGGCAGCCTGGAGAAACAGGGAGGCAGATGGAGAGAGAAGAGATGATGGATTGGTGAAAGAAATGAAGGAGAAAGCAAATATAGAGTCGAGAGAACGTGTACAAGATTCAAAGGAAATCTTTTAAGGGAATCTATCTGATGGAGATGAGTCAGCAAATTATGTATATATAATCACAACCTTCCAGTTGGAAGGGCTGCAGTATGATTTTCTTAAAGAAATGGTGGTGCAGAGTGAGACAAAAATGAAGGAGATGTTTCCTGGGGGACATTTTAGAGAAAATACAAAAGGAGGATGCAGAGACAATCCTGAAGAATAGTGATGAGATGGAAAAGAAAACATATGCTGAGAAAGTAAACAAAAAGGCAAAACTGGAATAGCTGAAAAGAAGCCATATGAAAATGAAAATCAGAAGTATGTGGTAAGCATTCACAGTAAAGGAGACAAAGAAATGGACAGGTATGAAGTGTGGAACAATCTAATAGCTCCTTTGTGTATTAAAGCACAAGAGGTAAGAGTATTTATTCTTATTAAAAACATTTTGTGACATTATACTTCGGACTTTTTTTTCAATGGAAGATTTTCATGGAGAACATGAAAAAAGAAAGACTATAAACCATGGAATATTTATTTGATAAAAACATTTAATAACACGGAAACAAAAAAGAAAAAAAAAGAAAATTAATGTAAATTTTTGAACAGAGGTAGAAAGAAACACTTTGAAAGAACATTTGAAAACTTTCTGTAAATAAGTACTGGACATTGCAAACGTTTATGATGAAAGGGGTTTATAAACTGGGGGCTGGGATTGTAATCCATCCATACAGCCACAACTCCTTTTTCCCATTTTGCACATGAAGTCAGCATGCCACTTCAACAATGGCAATCATCTAGAGCCAAGGTTTACACTGCTGGGTGGCTGTAATATTGTGTTAAAAATAGAAAGAGAAAAACGTATTCATATGTGAAACATGATAAATGTGGAGGTGAATAGGGGTATTGTAAAATATGGGGGACAACCCCAATTTTTTTTTTTTTGTGCAAAAGAAGGAAATTTGATAAGTAACTGTGACAAAAGAAAATGTTATATATGTGGGGAAATGGGACATGATACAAAAAATGTGAACTTAAATGTTAGATATGTAACAAAGCTGGACATTTTGGATGGATTACAGTGAAAATAAGAGTAAGGAAAAAGAAAAAGAAAGAGAAGAAAATGAACAAAGAAAAGAATATTTAGAAGTAGTAGACATAGAAGAAAATTAGATGAAAAAAGTGATAAAACAGGACATAGAAAACAGTTTTGAAATATGTGATAAAGAAGACATAAATTGGGATGTAGTAAAAGAAAAAGAGAATTCTATTAGTAAAAGGATAAAAGACAGAAAACTAAACTTTAAAGGGCTAATTACAAAAGAAAAGAAATAGACTAAAATGAATATATATAAGCTAATGAATGGGGGATGATATAATGATTAAGGTGTTTGACTCAATGACACAAGGTACAGTGTTTGAATGTCACCTTTGTGAAAGTTATTGGCTAGGCTTAGAAATGGCTATTAAGAAAGCCAACCTAGTAATTAACTATGAACTTATGAAACCATGAACCTAGGTAACATGAACATGTTAGATTGCTTTCTGTACATGCAAATAAAATTAAGAATATAGTAAGAAGAATAGGAATTTTTGACTGGTGCAATATATGTGATGTGGATGTAATTATATTAGAAGACAGAAGATTTTTACCAAATGAAGAAATATTGCAAACAGACAAATTATGGAGAGGAAAAATAATCTGGAATTTGGGAAATGAAAGATGTCCTGGAATAACTCTATAGAAATACAATAAAGAAATTAGATGTAACTTTAGCAAAGATGGTAAGATTAACCATTGCAGATTTAAAATGGAAAGAACAAGTATATAGAATTATAACATTATATGCTTATACTAACTGTAAAGAAAGAAAAAGCTTATTTCATCAGATTTTAGACTATTTAATGATAAATATGAATATTACAGTAACAGGAGACTGTAGCTGTGATGTAAGAGGCAAACATAAAAAGAAAAGAAACAATGTAAGAAAATATGTAGAAGTTATGAGATGCAGTAAGTTAAAACTTTGGGGAAAAACATGGACTTACGAAAGTTATGCATAGAAGTGAAACAGATTATTTTTTAGTATCGGAAGGTTTAATTATAGGAGAAGTGACGGTATTTAAAACAAGATTTTCTGATCATCATGCAATATGGCTACCAATAAAGGAAAACAAGGAATATATAAAAAATAGGCAAAGGAATAAAAAGGATAAATGTTTAGGCATGGAATGAAGAAGGCTTGAGATTAGTAATACAGTTATGGAAAGATCATATTACTATGAGAATGTTTTATAAAAAATGGTCTGAATGATGGATGATATTTAAGAAAAATACAAAATATGTTTTTTATAGTGGCAATAGGATGTGAGAGAAGTAGAGAAAGAAAATATAAAATAACATATACTGATGCATTAGAATATTTAGAACATAATGTTAGAAAGTTCTTAGACAAAGCAAAATAATTATATGAAAGAAATCAAGAAAAAATACAAGAAGTGTTACATAAGTAAATATATTTTTTCAAGGTAAAAGAGAAGTATTGAGTTACTTAAATAGAGGAAGATGGTAGCATAATGAAAGAAATAACAAATATAAAAAGAGAAATAGAAAAAACTCTGAAAAAGATTATGAATAGTGTAGTACAACACGTAGAAGAAACTTTTAAAAAAGGAAGGTAGTGGAAAAATATGGAAAGCATAAAAGTTAACATAAAAAAGAGAATAAAAAGTTGGAAATTAGATTTCTTTAACAGAGCTAGATAAAGTATGAGGACAAGTAAATATAAATTTGGCTGCAGGACCAGATGGAATAAGATTTGAAATGTATAAAAAATTAAGGGACTGCCAAAAACTATTTTAAAGACTGTGAATGAATGGTTAAATTAAGGTTTTATGTTTAAAGAATTATGTAGTGGAATACTTAAATTCATGTGGAAGAAGGAAGATAGAAGACAATTAAAAATTGGAGACAGATAGTATTGAATAATAATTATAAGATCTTTATGAAAATACAAAAGAGATTTGAAACTAAAATGGAAAATATCATAGAAGATATTATACATAGTATAAATGGCGGGACTGTCAAGAATTATTAACAATAGTTAGAGAAACTGTGGATGATATTATGAAGAGAAAAGAAGAGAAAATCATGATAAGAGACCTTAATGAGGCATTTGACACAAGTGGATATAAAATAGTTTGGATAATAATGAAAGAATATCAGTGAGAAAGTTAGGAAATTGTGTATGTCAACATGTAGTAATGATAAAGTACAAATACTTGTAAATGGCTGGTTAGGAGTGGTGTAAGACAAGGATGACCAATGAGTTGTATACTCTTTGCATTAATTATGAATGTGATAGTATGTGAAACAAATTATAAAATGAAGGAGGCAGAGTATATGGCATGTGAAGGGTTAAGAATTCTACTTCTGTTAACATATGCAGATGACATTACAATAATTGCAAAAAATAAAATTTGGATAAAAGAAGAAATAGTTTGCACAAATAAGTGTCTAAATGTCATAGGGATGGCTTTAAATAAATAGAAAAGTAAAGGTTTAGGTGATGTAGTAATGATAGGAGTATGTATTTTACAATGAATTAAATTTCTGTGTTGGGTATACAATTTGGGAGTAAAGAGGTGAATAGAATTTGATGGAAAAAAAACAATAGAAGAAATAAAACAAACTTGTCTTTTCTGGATATAATATAAATTATCATGCAGCAAAAAAGGCTTATTTTATAAATTCAGAGCTGATGGGAAAAATAGCATACTTAAGTGTATTTATGTTGCCAACAGTATTTGAAAAAGAATTATTGTAGATAAATTTTCATTTTCTTGACAAAAAAAAGTCACTAAACTGACACACAATCTAAACACAAAAAGAACCCACAAAAAGTCTGGTCTGCTATTAACAAAATTCTGCCACTAGGCAAACTGGAATAGCCTTTCCATCCACCATCCATTGACAATATTGCCACCCAGTTTAACAAATATTTCACTGAATCCATAACTGCCATCACTACGAATAACTGTCCAACACTACCATCAAATATATCTTCCTTAGCTCATAAAACAACTACTTTTCCATACAAGCAGGCCCAACAAGTACTATATATAAATATCTTAATAAACTTAAACCCACAACCCTTGCAGCAGACAAATGACTGTTGAATACCTCAAAATCACAGACGAAGACATATCATATCCAGTCTCTTTACTAATCAATCGATCCATCTCTGAATAACATATCACTACTCTCTGGAAAATATCACACACAATACCATTACACAAAGGTGGAAACTGAACTATTAAATTACTGGCCCATTGATATCCTATCACCTTTATCAAAAATTATCAAAAAGTGTATACACACTCAAATCCTAAACCATCTTTTATCCAACAAGCTTCTAGCTAATGCCCAGCACCAATTCTGCCCTAGTCATAGCACAACCACAGCCCTTATTAGTGTTACTAACACTATTAATCAATACCAGAATGAAGGCAACCTTGTATCTTCTATCCTTCTAAACCTCTCTGAAGCTTTCAATACTGTCTCTCATAAAAAACTCTTAACTGTACTATCAGAACTCAGTCTAAGCCACTCCATTCTTGCATGGCTCCAGGGCTACTTATCAGATTGCAGACAAGCTGTAAAATGGCAAAACAACCTCTATCTCCTCTTCTACCTGTTACTTTACATGTTCCAGAAGGGTCTCTCCTTGGTCTCCTTCTCTTCAATTTATTAAACAACCTTCATACTACTACAATACATTTGTCCAATATGCGGATGATTCAGCCCTGATCTGTTCTGTCCCAACCCTCCAATGACTTCAAAGAAATAACACAAGAATCCTATACTGCAGTCAACACATGGCTATCAGATGCACAACTCAAATTCAACCCAAACAAAACTAAGCTGATGCTATTTATCCCACAAAAGCCATAGATCCGATCCCTTCTTTCAAAATATTTATTTATTTTATTTTACATTTGTTGACTGGGAGAGTCCAACTGGATACATGTACATTTTTAGCGAAGGCCCGGGGAGAAAAGTTCTACAGATTAAGAATAAACAACTTTGAGATTTCTACATAGGAAGCAAGTATTCCTAGGAAAACACATGATTTGAAGCAACAAAACCCTTATTACACCAGTCCCCCACACCAAATGTCTGTTATAATTGATCAAAACATGAAGCTTGACCTACTTATTGCCCAAACAATAAAAAAAAGTTCACAAAAAACATGGAACTTTATAGAAATGCAAAAAATAACTTTCCAGTAATACTAAAATCATTATTGACAGAACCCACTTAGTCTCTACACTTGTGTACAGATCCCTCATATTCATTAATCTCAACAAATCTGACTTAGCCAAAATAAACACCTCTTACAACAAAATAACAAAGTTTGCATCTTATTCAGCCTTTAGGTATCATCACTGCTAGGCCCTTAAACAACTATCTTGGCTTGAGCTACCCAACGTACTCACCCTTAACCAACTTGCTATGGCCCATCAAATATTTTACCAACTGGAAAAAAAAAACAGCTCCACAAGGCCTATTAAATCAGTACTCAAGTAAATGCTTACTATAATCCAGATGGATGTAACCGGAAGTAAAAATAGCTCAGGTGACTCCCTATACTCCAACTACATTGAAAGAACTAGAAAGAAGAACTACAGCCAACAAAGACAACTTCAAAAACCTTCTCAAATCCCAGTTAGCTAGCTCATGGATATGCACCTGATCTGACCTGGGCTAAACTACTAACACAATGCATACTGACACTTCTGCAATGCATGTGTTCTACACATAAGGTCATACCCAGGATGTTATTCACATAAGGCTAACACTATCATTTGTATCTAATAATAGTGTCTTTTTTCACTGTATGTACACTATTCTATTATATGTCACTACCCCTAAAATCATATCCTGTAATTGTATATTACATCAATCTTCTATAGTACTAAGTGAAACACTTCTCGTGTCCATTTGCCTTGTTTGAAAACTAAGCTATGCAACTCAACATTAACATATACAGGTCTGGCTCAGCTTTTCTACATCTTTTTTCTTTCTTATCTCAAAGTGTCATCACTGTCACTTGTGTATTTGAATGTATCTCAGTCCATTGTATAAAGTGCTATATATTACTATATATAACTATCACTAAATGTAACCACTATGAATCTTGTATGACAACAGTTTTATAATGTATTGAGATAAGCTTTCTGTTGTACACCTACTATAAAACAGTCTTCCTGTTTTTTATAATCTTGTACTGATAACGATGGAGCTTTCCTCCCCAGGCTTGACTGAAAATGGGAAGCCTGCCCATTCAAACTTTCCCCATAAACAAATGTAAAATAAAATAAAATACATTTATATGGGTTCTAGAGTAAACCCAGTAAAAGATTTTTGTATGTAAATGAAGGGGGTTTAGGGTTAATTAACCCAGTGGTATATGCTGCTTCATTAAATTTGTACAAAATGTTAAAGCAAAGAAATGAAAAGGGTAAGAAATTAGTAGTAAAATGATATAAATATAAATATGATAAATGATGGGGTAGGTAAAAAAGAGCAAAAGTGAAAAATAGTGTACAAATGAAGGAAAATAATGTCACTAAGGAAAAAATGTTTGTGTGGAAAATAAAAAGTAACGACATAGAAAAAGATAAAACAGTATGGTATAAGAATATAATGATAAACTATTATTATGTAAAACCATGGGAAAATCTAACAGATAAAAAAATAAAGCTATACAAATAACATGCAAATGGCCTAATGAGAAAGTAGAATTTCAATATTTGTTTTGTGGAGACTGATAATAATTTGTCAGTAAAAAGGAAATATGCCATATAAGAAGAAAAGTGATAGAATATGTTTACATTATCAAGAAGAATATACTATGGAACGTGTTTCTGAAATGTGAAAGAGTAAAAACGTTATGGAGAAAAGTATGTAAAGGAGATTTTTTCATAGCTGTAAAAGAAGTGAATAAAATGAAGACGGGTGTGATTTTATACGGACATTATAAGAACAGAAGTGAAGAATATCTTATAAGAATAGATGAAAAACTTATTTCATCTTACATGGCATGAAAGAATACATGAAATTATGTTTAATGCTAAATGGATTTTAGCAACAATACTAAGTAAAATCAGATGGTGGATATGGAAAAAGCAGTGCGGGAGTTTATAGAGATGAAAATTTAGTACGATTGTGTAAACAGATTTGTAGATCTATATATTTGTATATTTGTAAATGTTTGTAAATATGTAAATGTTTTGTAAATAAAAGTTATTTTTGTGTATAAATAAAGGACCCATACTCTTTTTAGTAGGTGCCATGGGGTCTTTAACTTGCAAGAATATGAATTTGGACTTAAAATGCATACATTTGAATTTGACAAGAAGCAAGTAAAGTTTCTGTACTGTACACGTGTTGACCAAAGTTTCTGTACTGTAAACTTGTTGACCAAAAAGGATGCATCCTTCTGCTGAGAAGGTGATGGCTATTTATTATTTGCCTTCTTAAAAATGTGCAAAATACTTATTACCATTTGTGGGCTGAGGTAACTACTGTGGAAACGTTGTGCTTAACCTACACAATATCTTGGGCTGAGGTAACTACTGTGGAAACATTGTGCTTAACCTACACCATATCTTGGGCTGAGGTAACTACTGTGGAAACGTTGTGCTTAACCTACACAATATCTTGGGCTGAGGTAACTACTGTGGAAACGTTGTGCTTAACCTACACAATATCTTGGGCTGAGGTAACTACTGTGGAAACATTGTGCTTAACCTACACAATATCTTGGGCTGAGGTAACTCCTGTGGAAACGTTGTGCTTAACCTGCACAATATCTTGGGCTGAGGTAACTACTGTGGAAACGTTGTGCTTAACCTACACAATATCTTGGGCTTAACCTACACAATATCTTGGGCTGAGGTAACTACTGTGGAAACGTTGTGCTTAACCTACACCATATCTTGGGCTGAGGTAACTACTGTGGAAACGTGCTTAACCTACACAATATCTTGGGCTGAGGTACTATCAGAAATGTGCTTAACCTACACAATATCTTGGGCTGAGGTAACTACTGTGGAAACGTTGTGCTTAACCTACACAATATCTTGGGCTGAGGTAACTACTGTGGAAACGTTGTGCTTAACCTACACAATATCTTGGGCTAAGGTAACTACTGTGGAAATGTTGTGCTTAACCTACACAATATCTTGGGCTGAGGTAACTACTGTGGAAACGTGCTTAACCTACACAATATCTTGGGCTGAGGTAACTACTGTGGAAACGTTGTGCTTAACCTACACAATATCTTGGGCTGAGGTAACTACTGTGGAAACGTTGTGCTTAACCTACACAATATCTTGTACAGAGTGCTGAGACAACAGGTTCCTGGCAACATACATATAAGAATGTAGTGTCAATGGCTCATCAGGTAGTGCACTTGTCCTTGGTATAGAAAGTTGTGGGTTTGGTTCCCACACCAGGGAAATGGACTGTTGGCATTCCAGTGCAGCATAAAGGGGTGCTATACTTCTGAGTGCATTATCCTTTGGACAATATACTAAAAGGAAGCTCTATTTACCTGATTTAATAGTAACACAAGTGGATGTTAACATTTCCAGGCTACCTATTGAAAAGATTATGGGAAATTACCCATTGCTCAGCCCACATTTCTCCTAGTAGTATGTCCATGTTGGGTCTCCCCTCAAAAAGAGGCTACTAGACTGGTGGGACTAATCTGGTTAACAAATATATATATATATATATATATATATATATATATATATATATATATATATATATATATATATATGGGTCTACCTGAGATGGTCGACAGACAGATTTGCCCCCCTCCCCAATGTTGTGCGACCCTGGAGTTGATATATATATACTTAGGGGGGGTGTGGGGGGTGAAGCCCCCGACATAACATGCCTGTCGACCAAATGAACTGTTGACCAAATGAGTGTCGATCATATGGCCTGTCGACCATCTCAGGTAGACCCATATATATAAACACAATGCATTTGATTATTAGCAGACTTCCCTTAACATAATCATTCTGTATAAAACATTGGAGATATGACTGAATAAACAATGCTTATTGGTTGTTGTTTGTCTTTTCAGCTTTTCCCAGTTAGGGGTCACCACAGCAGAACTCCGGTCTGCTAATGATTGGCAGTAGATTTTTATGGTGCCGAGTTGCCAGCCCGACGCCCAACCTTCAGCAAAGGCATGCCCATTCACACATGTCTTTCGGAGGCCACTCAACTGCGGGGAGGACATGCAGACTCCACACAGAAGGCACTACAGCCAAGAATCGAATGGGAAAACCTCTTGCTGTGAGGTAACAATGCTACCGCTGTACCACCACAGCTTAAACAATACTTATTGGTAAGGAGCATTAAATTTTTCTTGCATCAAAGACCACGTCTATTGCAGGACAGAAATTTTCAAAGACAGAGAGGAAGACTTCCATACATAAGTAACTGTGATGCAGAAAGTTCAAACTGTTGAAGGACCATAAATTATAGTGCATTGGGTTCATAGATATACATACTAGGCATGGCATGCAGAAAAACATTGAAAAACTTCTCCAAGTAAGTCATTGAATAACTGGATGAGATAGGCTCTTTGATTATGACTGAGGAGCATCACACTACATATCTCAGAGGAAAACTTCAAATTTCACATCCAGTTGTCCAGAGTAATTCTGGATATGACCAGTGTGTTGCACTGCTTGATGTGTAGAACAAGCTTATTCCAAAAGTAGGGGCTTTATTTATTGTGCTAGGAACTAATCACACTAGCATGTCCAATTTATGTGTTGACAAAGCTTAAGGTTCTTCATGTGGATACTCGTGCTGCTATTTATTTTGTATCAAATGAAGCAGAGAGCGGGATTTCTTGACAAAGAAGATGGCAAATTTCACTGTGAAGGAACTTGTAAGTTACAGAACTTACTGAGTGGGATTTTAATCTATCCTTGTTGCTCAGTGGGTTTAAACCAATAATTTTCTTTTTTTTTAAATCTTTTAGGTCTTTCTGGCTGAGTAAGATGTTTAGAAAGTTACATGCTGAAGTGAGTGTGGTATTCTACAATAGTTTGGATGAGGGGAGATATACAGTGGGATTATGATTTCCTTCCTCTTGTAAGGTATAATACAGTTAATTAACTGTGCTAGGTAGAAAGGTTTTCTGATTATAACTGACACATTATGGTCAAAACAGTTTGCTGTAGATGTAGGTAGCCAGATCCCCGATTAGTTAAGGGTTGTGTCTTTCTTATTGTCATATTTCTGAACTGCTCCACATTTCACAGAGCACTCAGCCTTAATCCTCCCAAAGAGCATCTGCTCAAGTGCTCCAGTTTGAACTCAGACACCTCTGACTTTTACTGTTTCATTGGCTCAGTTGTACAGCAAATGAGAGCAATAGGGAGAGAGAGAGAAAGAGATTTTTCAGCAGCTCATTCAAGTCAAAATGGACCAATAGGCATGAGGATAAGCTGCTCATTCAAGTCAAAATGGACCAATAGGCATGAGGATAAGCAGCTCATTCAAGTCAAAATGGACCAATAGGCATGAGGATAAGCAGCTCATTCAAGTCAAATGGACGAATAGGCATGAGGATAAGCAGCTCATTCAAGACAAATGGACGAATAGGCATGAGGATATAGCTGTTTAATGCTAGCGTGGTGACCTACAAAAATGAAGGTATTGCAGCCATACCACCCAGCTGTTCAGATTTTCACACAATGTCCAGATTTTTGCCTCATATTTTTGGTATGTTCATAAGATTAGTGGTTTTCTGGCAAATCACTGAGTAGTGGAGTCACTAACTAATGCCTACATCTGAGTGCCAGACTTTCCTTCAGAAAATGCAAGCTAACACAAATCCTGTTATTTTATCAGCTTTCTTAGTTTATAAGAGCGATATTTAAAATCTGTCCCAATTGTTGGCCTTTGTTCTCACATTACTTTGGCTTTGTCCACATTTCTTGTCCTACGAGATTGAGAGCTATGATTACGGCACTAAGCAGTTGGCTGAAATTAAGGCTGTTTCAATTAATGTGAATGAAATGGACTGTTGATTATTTACAACAAACCACAAAGATAGGCTGTAGAAGTGCAGAGCAAAACAAACGGCAGCTAAAAATGAACTGTCATTCTGTAGGATGCAGTTTGAAGTCTCTGCCTGCCATAATGTTCCTTGTGCTGTGAGTTCAAATATTACCAGTCTAGAAAAAGAAAGCATCCGACTGCTTCACTGCCTTTGTTTCTGTTTTGCTGCGGCCTGCTTCTTACTGCAAAGTCAGGGAAAGACTGGAGCCAAACTGAAACTTTTTAACAGGTCACACACACTGACTGCTTCCTTCTTCTGCACATATACCTAAAATGGAGTAAGTGATCACTACGTCTAGAGAGGCACATAGCATTCTTTATATAGTGCAACCATTGTTTACTATTATCCAAGAAAACATCATGAAACGGTGGGATTATCTCATGTTTTAAGGACTCTGGTTATCTGTTCTCCACAAAAAAAATATATCAAATGAATAATATAGTTTCCTTCTCACAGAAGTAAATGTGTACATTTCAGTGTTGGGTAACTACATTAAAAGAAAGAGTATTTAAGACTCAATGATATCACATGAACTGTGGCAGAGATTTTCTCTAGTTTGTTGAACTGAATTTTTCTGTATCTTACACAGTGTTTTTTAAGGTAAAGATTACATATTTTACCATGAAATGAATACAATGTGTGAGAGGAATATGACATTTTCTAGCGTGGGGCTTTACTAACTACCAACAAAGCTCATTTGTTACGCAGAGGGTGACAAAAAATACACAACATGTTCTTCAAATATTATATATTTGAGTCCCTCCTTCAGTAACACAGTCCTAATATGAACATATGTGCTCAGTAAAAATATTGAAAGGGCAAAGTCATAAAAAAAATAAAAGAAAGCTCTACTTCTATTACAAATGGGGTCTTCCAAATTTTAACTTAATACAAAACTAGGATACCATTTCTAAAACTTTAACAGGCTATTGAATAGTAGGAACAATGAAAATTATGCAATCATGTATTCATTCTCCAATAACTCCCTTAATTCAAGACAGAGCCTGTATGTCTTAAACTTATATAGTAAACTGAGTAGCAATTATTTATGGCGAATAAGACTGATAACCGCCATTTTTCTCATTTTTTCTAAGACTTTCATTTTACTTAACAAAATACAATATGTTGGTCTGGATAGATATATTATCTTTATGGTGAGATAATAATTACTGTTAAAAAATACTTACTACAGGCTAAGGAGGAGACATGTGGCAGCTTAAAAGGCTTTTAGAGCCTAGCTGTATAAATGCCAGATTAGTGGTTCTCTTCTTACCGTTATGTGAAATGATTAGACTTTGACCATTTACTCTGGCAGCCAGTTCAGCCAAATCTGTTTCAGCAGTCTATGGGTAGACACAGTGGTTCTATTCATATTTCGTATGGCATTCCTGACAGATTTGCTATTGCATTTCTCATTCTACTGTAACTAGCTGCTTTCAATGTTATGTATAGAAAATTATGTTTTTCCTGCTGCTGCTATTATAGGGAATTTATCATTAATTTCAATTTTTTAAATAATATGAACATACACCTTTTATAATTAATTAATTGTTCAATTAGTGTAAGTCATGTGATAACAAAAGTGCATATTTAACAAGTGGTTCAGTGTGCTTTTTTGTATTCTGAAGAAGTCAATGCTGACAGCTGACGAAAGCGCTAAATAAAGGTTTCTGGTTTCTGTCTGTGAGCCGTATTGCTCTATTTTATTTATTCAGTTTATTGTTGTTTTGTTTATGTTCTCAGTCATGGAAGTGGAGCAGGAAGAGCAAGTGGCGAGGGTGGAAACTAGTGGAGGTTCTTTACTTGAACTGAATAATGCTATTGTGAATCTCACAGCACTGACTGAGGTGCTGATCAAACAGCAGTCTGTGAATGGAAAAGGACCTAATCCAGGTCCAACAATGTTTGGGCTTACAAATACCATCAATTCATCAGGTTTCACTGAAAATCATGGTTCACAAGCATTTTCTTTACCTTCTGGGCAGGGCAGCCCAGTAACTATAGTGAACTCACAATCCAGGCTTATTATTGGCTCGGGAGCAGCAGGAGGTGGTTCTAGGACTGTCAATCAAGCTGACGGCCAGCAAGGAGACATGCAAATTCCATTTTCTTACACTGAATGCATTCAGGGCAATGGAGCAGATGTTCTTGAAGGAAGTAACAGTCGTGTTAATTATGGAACATTAGACCAGCAGACTTATAACTTTGAGCAAGAAGTACTGAATCTATGCAAATTGCAGGTTGAAAACAGCTACCTAAGGGAATGTCTACAGAGAGAACAAGTACCTAAGGGCCTTCGAACATGGAAGTTGCCTACATGAAAATGATATACCTGATGTTGAAGAGGTTAATGATGAATCTGTTGGAATTTTTAACAATGAACAGTTGCCCCCATTAGGAGAACCTCTGAGAAGGTCCGAGCGCCTTCTCAATCAGAGGCAGCAAATGGAATGAGAGGGGGGCAGTATTACCACAATTACAACAATACAAAGAGAATGGACACTATGAATCATCGGGATTTTCACCCGCAGAGAGGGAGAGCCCAATGGGGCAGGGGGACGAGGGGTTCCATGAGGAGCTAGATAGGGACAATGAAGTAAATCACGATGTTAACAGCATCATTAGTAATGCAAGAGGAGATTTTAAAATATACAACTTGAGTTCAGCTACCATCACACAGGAATGGGCAGAACTTTTTCAAAGAGGTTTGAATTTTGTCCCAGTGAGAAGACCAAAAGTTGAAAATTGCATTCTTGAATTTAAGTTTTTTGTAAGGAAACTTAATCTCAGGCTTTACTTTGATAATAACATACAGTTTGGACCAGTTGAATTGTGCAAGAAAAGAAGCACATTCAATCCACCCCTTTACCCCATATTACAGATTTACCAGAGTCTTTGTACATCACAGATTACGGAGACTTTTGAAAAATACCACATTTATTAATAATCGCACTGATGATGAACAAAGTCTATTGTCTAACATTATGGGAGACAAAAATATCAGGTTAATGAAACTTGACAAGGGGGGAAGTTTGGTAGCCATAGATCAAGAGGTCTATACCCAGAAAAATGCTTTTACATCTAGATAGTGATACCTATGAAGAAACTTCTATCAATCGACTTAATCTAGCATATAGACATATAGCCATAACACTCATAGACCTACTACTTGACAATCAAATAACACTTGCTGAGTTAAATTATATGCAACAAGAAAGCCCACGTACCTTTATGATCTTTGGTATACCAAAGATCCATAAGTCTACCACTGATCCCCCCTTAAGACCCATAGTGGATGCCAAGACATCAAAAGCTTATGGCTAAGTATATAGACTTAAACCTGAAGGATTTATTAAAACAATTCCCACATATATTACAGGACTCATGGGACTGTCTTAAGAAAATTCAACAGGATATGTACAACGAACATCTTATATTTGCCACAATTGATGTCCATGACTTACTTACAGTTATTCCACATGAGGAGGGTATCAGTATGTTTTATGATTTTCTTTGCAAGCATTCTGGTTTTACACATTCCAGAATATTGATGTTCCAAACAGTTATGGATATGATACTTAATAACTTCATTCTCTTTGAGGAGCAATATTTTAAACAAAAGATAGGGGTGGCCATGGTGGCATCATGTGCGCCCCTATTTGCTAATATTGTCCTAGCTGAATGGGAAACTTCCAAGGTTTTCACATACAAACTATTTAAATAATGTAAATTCTGTGAACGTTATTTGGATGACATCCTTATTTTATGGGGAGGGACTCAGGAGTTTTTGCATGAATTCTTTGAATTCTTAAATAAAAGTACCCAGTTTCTACAGTTCACAATGGACATTAATGACGACAGTATACACTTCTTGGACATCACTATCAGGAAGGATAATGTCAATTGCAGGTTTACCTCCATGTTATACAGGAAGCCAACCTACCCAATACATTGCTGCACTTTTCCAGTGCTCACCTAATGCACCAAAACCGATCTTTGGTGAAGGGGCAGGGAGTTAGGTTGGCAGGGATGGTCAGTGAAGAGGAATTCTTTCTAAAAGAAATAGGAATTTTAGAGAATATGCTACTACGTAGAGGGTATCCCATACACTTTCTAGAACCCATTCTTCAGGAAGGCATCACAAAGAGGAAGCAAGGCCATTTTTTACCCCTATTAGGGTGGGGAGTACATAACAACAATAGCAGTGGTAGGGTGGGACATACCATATATTACCAAGACTTCTTTTCAACACTCTATGGTTCTTACTTTTACTCCACTTTTTGGAAAATCAAAGAAATTTTAAATCACAACTGGGTACTTTTTGATGTGGAATAACAATTTAAAAATAAATTAGGTGACTATCCGGTAGTAGTATACAAGAAAGACAAGTCAATAAAAAACTTGCTTGAAACTAATGTGACCAATGTGAACAAAGATGGTGAAATGTGGACATTGTAATCAATGCCCGTATATCTTGGAGAATGAGTCTCTATACATTAGGGGTTTCGGTAGGGTAGTCCTGAAGCAAAGGCTTAATTGCCAAAGTAGATGTCTGATATATATAGCGATTTGCCAACAGTGCTTTAGTTTCTACATAGGGAAGACTATTAATAGCTTCAATACGTGAGTTTACCACCATTTATATGATATTAAAAAGAACAATCTCAAGAAAGCATTATACAAACACATAAAAGAACAGCCTAGTCATCAGTTTAAATTCAGTGCCCTTGAACAGATAGGAAACAATGACAGGGAGGGTCCTTCTGACATTTTTTTAGAGTATCGAGAATTAATGTGGCAGCTTAAGTGCAATGCAACATACCCCCATGGGCTTAATGAAACTATTTCCATTTCTAGCTATCTCAAGTTAAAAGCTGAATTTCATATGTAAATAAAAATGTAATTGTATTAAGGACATTTAAAGCTAATAGATTGTGAAATAATTAAGAGGTTATTTATTGTTATTTATTTCTATGAATTTGATTATTAGCTTTGTACAGGTTTTTATATGTTTTATTATCCCAGTTTGCACAACACAGCCCTGTCTGTTTCAAAAGCTGATTTCAATGTTATGTATAGAAAATGATGTTTTTCCTGTTGCTAGTATTATAGGGAATTTATCATTAATTTCAGTTTTTTAAATTATATGAACATACACCTTTTATAATTAATTAATCGTTTAATTAGTGTAAGTCGTGTGACAAAAGTGTATATTTAACAAGTGGTTCAGTGTGCTTGTTTGTATTCTGAAAAAGTCAATGCTGACAGCTGACAAAAGCACTAAATAAAGGTTTCTGGTTTCTGTCTGTGAGCCGTATTGCTCTTTCTCATTTTATTTTTTCAGTTTATTGTTGTTTTGTTTGTGTTCTGGTTATGTGAAATGATCAGACTTTGACCATTTACTCTGGCAGCCAGTTCAGCCAAATCCGTTTCAGCAGTCTATGGGTAAACACAATGGGTTCTACTCAGATTCCGTATTGCATTCCTGACAGATTTGCTATTGCATTTCTTACTCTACTGTAACTAATTATTTGGTTTCTCATCTGAGCTTGTTTGTGGATGCTTGATACTTAAAACACCTTGATTGTACTGTTGTTAGTGTCTATCTATTGTATAGGTGTAAGTTTTTAATTTTGGCATGTAGTACAACACAGTTCAGAAAGACATTTGTGAATTAAATGTATGTTGCTTGCCTGCTGAGTTTTATATGGTTTTCTGAGATTAAATGCTTTCAATGAGTGCTCACGTTGTCTAACTCACAGAGTATGCCCTTCAAGAGGGTTAATTTACACATTATGCATCCAACCAGTATCCTGCTATGATTTTTGAGACGTGAGAGGATAAGAAATCTGTCATATGCTGCCAGATTGAAGAAACTCCAGCTCTATTCAGTCGCATACCGTCTGCTCAGAGGTGACATGTGCCTGACATACAAGGCCATGTCCAACCCAGAATTAATGGACATGCTCCACCTCAAAAAATCCAAATCCACCAAAACCACTAGAGCAAGTGACTTAAACCTTAGCACAGATATAAATAGGACATGCTGGAGGGATAGATTTATCACTCAGAGACTCCCTATGCTGTGGAATAGAGTCCCGGTCCATGTGAGGCAGAGCACCTCGCTGGCTCTGTTCAAGAGAAATCTTGACCTGTGGATGGGAGATCGTAGGTTTACCCCGGGAATCATCTCTGTGTCACTGCTGGACAGAGGCACAACAAACTAATGGGTACAGTATTTTTTCATATAAGGGGTGGCATAAGCCACAAAAATTCGGGCTAGGCTTATAAATGCCTTAGGGCAGATAGCCTAGTATAAACCTATGAACCGATGAACCTATAAGGTCTGGATATATTATAATCTAGTGAAAAAAACACTAAAGTAAAGAAAGTTTTTATAATCAGAATGCCTACGTTACATAATGAGACCATGTGACAACAGCAAACAAGAAGTTGCACTTGATCTTTAAAGCCAATTATGTTGTCTTTGTTTTCTGGCAAAATACTGACTGATGGCTGAATACTGTTTAAGAATAGAGCTTCTGTGCCTCAAACTCATGTATAGAGAGATTCAGTGTCTCTCTATGCATTACACACCTAGAAAGAGC